>NC_073355.2:31978500-32281333 GCF_027580225.2 Misgurnus anguillicaudatus | reverse complement strand
TGCGTGCGTGCGTGCGTGCGTGCGTGCGTGCGTGTGTTTTGTGAATGAAAAGAATATGGAAATCTATATTGACTAAAGCAAAAATATAACAAATAACAAAATTATAAAATATAACAAAGCCGTTGGGTTGAGTAGAACCCAAACATTTTCTTGGGTTCACATTCAACTGTTGCATTTGTATCTTTTTGACCCAACGCGGAGTTGAAAATAACCCAGCATTTTTTGTGTATGTGCTTAAAACAGTTTATATTTTGAATTAAAAGAATGACTAAATTGTAACTGACATGAGTCTTTTCCTCCCTGACTTAATCCAGCACATATCATGTTGTCTGTAATATCTGATCCGTAGGCATTTTGGCAAGAACTTTCACTCACAATTGGAATCTCCACTTACTGCAGGATAGTGGGGAGTTGGTTGGCTGTAACATGTAGATCGACGAATAAATGTCATCATTTTAAAAACATTACTTTTAATAGCTATTTCAAGTTGATGTGATGCTTAGAAGACGTGTTCACTCACAATTAGGGTCGAGTTTTCCCCATCCTGTGATCCAGCTGATTGTACCGGCACCAACCATGCTACCCGTTCCAGCCAGACAGACGGCGGGCTGAATATAATTACTGTACACCACAGGAGATGAGAGCTGAAGGAGAGCTCATTGTTTTCTGTCAAATTGCTATAAGGATGTGTGAAAACTTGAGACACTGTGCCGGACATTTCATTTGGGTTTGAACCTGTTTGGCTTTCACGTCCTATACACCACGATGGAATCTGTAGAAACACTGTTAATGGACAAAATCAGTTTTAGCTTTTTTGTGATCATGTAAAGTTATGTCTTTGTGTGAGCTTTAAATTATATACCTCTGAAAGCAGTGAGCTGCAGACAAAATCCAGGAATGACTGATTAGACTCCCACCACAGAAATGGCCTCCATAGGTGCTACTTTGTATGCTTACTTGCCAGGGCCAAGACCCTGCAGATGCATCCTCCCCTCCAACAATTTTGGTGTTTAGCGGGGCTTGGCCACACTCTGATAGGAGGAGGAAATGTATGAGAATTCCCTGCTGAAACACCTCACAAACATCCGAAACACATTCTGTATGGAACGCTGAGTGTATCACTTACCAACTGCCTGGCAAAAGGAACCTGTGATGGACCAAAAAGTGACAAAAATAAGATGATTATTTGCATTTTACAGTTATTGCCTTCAAGATATTGCCTTCACACAAACAAAATATTTTAGGGATAGGCAAATACTTGGAAGACGATTTTATTTACATAAGATGAACATAACCATTTCAGTGAGCTTAGCTAAATTGTAATCTATTTAAGTTTCTTTTAAAGCATTCTAGTTAAGTCACTCTGAGGTAAATTACATAAGTATTTCAACAATGTTAAAGATGATCCAGGCTGTAAATAACCACACATATTAAAAGTTAAAACATTTCATTAATGACGTTGTTAAATATACTTAATAGATAAAATGATATGTTATACTGTAGATTTTAGACACTTTTAACAGTGAATCTAAAGAAAATAAACATTTACTTTATTATTTGATTATTCATGTTCGACTTATACAAGACAAGTGTTTTAACTAGAAATGCACCGATATATCGACCAATAATCAGTATTGGTCAATAAAACCACTTCTCTGATAGTTAAAACCAGACGATAATCATGGCTGATATATCCTGTCAATCAAAAGTGAACAGGAAAATGCAATGAATTTGAGCTCTCTGTATAGAAAATGTAAATAAACATCCATAGTTTAATGTTCAATTTTAATGTTCATTATATGAATGAATAACATTCAGAAAAAATATTATGCACCAATGGTATCGATAGATAATTGGGTATCGGTGGGAAAAAAAATATTTGATGTCGGTGCATGACATGTCTAGTTTAAACACAGACTTATGGTTTGCTATTATTGTAAAATGTGGAAAAATAACAAATAATAAAACCTCACAAATATTCAGGAATGCTTTTAAAATATCCTAGTCAACATTTGAAGTGGCTCAAAGCCTTTACTAAAAGTTGTCTTAAAACCAATACTCATTACCCGTTCTTGTCTTAGGACAACTTTGACGAATGTTTTTGATCCACTTCAAATGTTGACTAGTGTAGTTTTGATAACATTTAAATGCATTTCATTTTAACAACGACAATAATACTAACTTTGTATGATACTAATGGATAAATCTTTACAATATGGTGTCATCCACTAAAATAGGTAACAAAGGGGCAAAATATTTGTTCACAGCATTATTATTATTATTGATCCTTGTTCATGTCATTTAATACAAAAGTAGGTTTGTTCAAATATTGTTAAAAAATCTGTTTAAAAATGTTTAACTAAATATTAAAAATACCAGATTAATTCATTCCTTTATGAATGTAGTTCGTTATTAGGTTTTAGTTGGTAGTAACTAATATGGAACCTCGCTGTAAAGTGTTACCAGAAATAAAAAGTAGGCCTATTTCAGGCACAATTTATATTTGTTTACCAATTTAACCAATTTCAGGTATTTAAATAAGAACTTTTAAGACATTTAAGCTTAACAGTTTGCAGTTCTCAATCATGAAAAACATTTTTTATGTCAATTATGTCATAGTAACCAGCTGTTTCAAGTTTAGGTTTGTGTAAGATACAAAAGGGAATTCAATTAGCTATCCGACAAAAATACAATCAACATTGGTGATAATTTTGCCACATTAAAAATAATTTTGTAGATTTTTTTTTTTTTTTGATATATTGAGAAGTATGACTCCAGCAACACACAAACGCAAAGCATTAAACTTCATCTTCTTGTGTGTGTAGTATCCTCCACTGTCAAGAGTCTAATGACATGAAAGGTAAATATATCAGGTTGTATAGTTGGGCTCTGAAACCCCCACCCCACTTCACCGTCTATACCTGACTCACCTTGTCTAAGAATAGATTGTTTATTTTGTGCCTCCAGTAATAATTAAGATACACACCCATCTGTGTTACCACATTAGCCTTGCACAAGTGCCTAAAATTTTAAATTGTCACTTTAATTGTTTAGTTATAAAATAGCATGTCACAAGAAGTTAACTGCTTCATTAGGTAAGCTTTATCTTGTTTGTCTTTTGTCTATGATAAATGTTATTGAATTTTCTGCTAATAAACCTCCCCCATCTTACTGGACAGACAATATAAACTAATAAATGCTAGATACCTAGTGCGTTTACTAATGCATTTTAATTCAATTTTACCTCTTGTAAAATGATTATACACATAATTCATCATTATTGGAATTCATAAAAAAACTGATGCATCAAGGTAATATTTTAACTCACCGATTGAGAACCGATAACCCACACTCTCAAGAAAAAGGTTAAAAAGCTGTAACCTAAACCTTTTTGTCACGGGCACTGTACATTTTAAAATGCACTGATATAATTTAGGTACATTTTAGGTACTAAAGTGTACTTTTTAAAAAGGTACCGCCCCAGTGACAACTTTTGTACCCTCATGTACCTTTATTTCTGAGAGTGAGCAACACACAAAATTAGCCGAAACGTTTCTGATACACCTAGTCTTGTTTCCTGCTGTCGTGATGTCAGCTTACCTTACCAACATATACCTGTAGGCTATACTTGTGAAACATTCCATGTCAATTATCTGACGGACAGTTATTGTTATTCATCGTAGGCTACTTACACATTGTTACCTGCGTGTGTATGGGTTTGTGTGTTCTCGCTTTCTGTTTTGTATCTCTAGCGGTTTTTGGTAGGATCTTTAGTTTCTGAGAAATTCGGTTTCATGGGCGGAGCTTACGTGAATATTCGTAAACTTCCACAATTTCCACAACACGTAGCAACATGTTAGGCCGGACTTACAGGAGTTTTTGCTATTTTTGCTGTTGCGGACAAAACCCCTTGGATGTCTCGCGGTTCTTTAAAACCATATGACACAGTCACGTGCCTGCAGCGCCAGCTTAAGTCGGACAAAATTACTAACCGGAATGCACTGCTTCAAGTCAGCCACTGGTCTGCGCAGCGCCGCATGAAGTCGAAGACACCTATATTTTTGAAAAGGGAACCACACAATCCGAACACTTATTTTGAATTAGCGCATCCTCGGAAGAGCAGTCACGAGCCGCCACTGTAGGCTATTATTCTCATCATTATAATTATCATTATCATTCATCACTTACAAAAACTGGCACCTGTATATAATAAATTCATCTTATATTATATTGCTGTGTCCTTGTCTTCTTTGTTCCAAATGATTACTTTTACCGATAAAATATTTATAGTAATTTACATCGTTATTCCCCTGACCTTTTATTTGGGCCGTAACATATTAAAACAAAGGGCACACTGCCTAACATTTTTGTCTGCCAGTAAGCCCCCTACTGAAAAATCCAGCTAAGACCAGCATAAGCTGGTGAGCTGGTTTTAGCTGGTCCCCAGCTTGGTTTTAGCTGGTTTTGCTGGTGTAGGAAGCTGGTTTTGCTGGTGTAGCAAGCTGGTCTAGGTGTGTTTTGGTCACATTTTAAGCTGGTCTAGCTGGACTTAGCTGGTCATGCTGGAATACCAGCTGGCCCACCAGCATGACCAGCTTTGTCAGGCTGGGAGGACCAGCATAAACCAGCTAAAACCAGCTACCAGCTTATGCTGGTTTTAGCTGGATTTTTCAGTAGGGCCTTGAAAGCACATGAATGGCATCTAATTGATCAGATGAAAGGGATTTCTTTTAAAGCTTATCTCTAAAGGTAACAATGGTGTTTTAAAGCACACTGTCAGGATTACATGACGTTATGATGCTCTGGAAACCGGTTTCCTGCAAAAATGTTGCCAGTTTAGTCAATGTAACAAGGCAGGTTTGCAACACAGCTGTATTGCCACTGGATGGCACCACATCTTAGGCCTCAATATATTTTTTACAAGATTCAAGATCATTAGGGCTATTCTGCCCTACAAATGCAAAGCACAATAACTACACAATTTCAGATAAATTAGTGTGTCAAAATTGCAGTAACAGGTTTGACTGGCTGGTGTAAAAACTTTAAAGGCATTTTCTCAGCTTCAGTGTTTGCATAGTTACTGCACTTTGCCTTTGGAGGGCAGCATTGTCATAGTACTTTGACTACAATGACATTTTTATTTTGTCAATTTCTCCCAATAAAAACTGGGTATAGGGAAGGGGTGTCCAAACTCAGTCCTGGAGGGCCGGTGTGCAGAGTTTAGGTGTGTTTGATTAGGGTTGTTAAAAACACTGCAGAGACACTAGGTGCCGGTTTCAGAAAAGAAATTAAGTGCGAACTCTGAGTATGTTAGGCCTGAAATGAGGGAGAAGTCAAAATATAGTATGTATGAATAAAAAAACAATAAGCAATACAAACCGTAACAATAAGAAACTATTTCACAGTATAATGATGTCATGTAGTTTGTTATAAGGTGCGACCCAGTCTGTAAATCCCAGCTAAAGTCATTTTTTTGTATTTGGCTGTTTCTACATAAAATCATTCAGTGTAATGTAAAGAACTCAGTGAAAAAATAGCTTTGATATCTTCAATTTAAACAGAGTAGTCATGTCAAATGTTGAAATCAGTGATTGAAACCAAACTTTGATGCTCCTAATCTCTCAAACAATATAAGACTTGAGCCTGGATTTCACAGACAGGTTCAAATAATGTCGTGTCAGTATTTAGTGTTTAAAAAACGAATGCTTGTCACTCAGTACAATACAAATACTCAAGAGCTTAAGGGTCAAATGTAATTTGTCAACACACCAAACACTGCTTTTTCTTTAAATACAAGGAATGCAAAATATGCAAGAAAGTTTGTTTCTCATTATATGGACTCAAAATAATTCTGAAATTAATTGATTCATGATTTCAAGTTTTTAATATCTTTTCATAACCACTGTCACACAGTCTGTGGAGTGAATTAAGAAACAAAGCTCCAGTTCAAAATGTAGAGGATTTTTATATATAATCGCCTTTAAACTGTATACAAATTTCATTTATAAACATGGTTGGATTTTCTGCATCAAATTTTAAAATAATAAAACATTTCCCCAATTAGAAAAATCCCCCCAAAAATCAATACTGAGGGCTATTAATTTACTCTCTGATAAACTCTGAAAATAGGCCAACTCTGCATGTCACTTATTAAGTGAAATGCACAATGTATTACTGAAATCAGTATGAGTGAACAAAGTAATAGTGAACAAATCTGACTTGCTTTCCTAGAAGGTGGAGGTGGGACCTTCGACTTGGCTCAAACTTTGAATTAAACCCCTGGACTACAGAAGTGGCTAAACCGAAGTCAGTGAAAGCAGGGGTGGAGTCGGGGTGGAGAAGAGATGCCGGAGTAATTGTCACATAGAATGAATGTTGAATGATTGACAGGACTGGAAGATCAGGCTTCTACTAACTTTATATTGTCTTTGTTATTATTTTTATCAGCTATGAAACTCACTGTGATTGGCCCAAAGCATACGCATTAGGATGAATGTTTGGGTAGTAGAGATCTGTTGATCCAACATCAACAAAGCTACAATTACCATAACATTCCCTGTAACAATAACTTCAGTAAGCTCTATTACTGTCTGGCGCCTTTTATCTAAAAAACAAACTGATACGCTACAATCAGCAAGCATTTTTTTATTATGTTTGCCCATCTGACACCAAGTACAACATAAAGAAAAACAAACGGTCTCTTTTGACCGTGTAACATGTAAATACATTAAAGTTAAATACATTTTTAGTAATTTGATAATTTTGAGCTTTTTAACTGTTAGACTTAGAGATTAAGTATAACAAAAGTGCCTGCAGTGCATTAATATTAGTTAACATTAGTTCATGAAAAGCAGTTAAAATATCAGTTCTGATTAAAAGTCAATGCATTCTGACTTTACACATACTAGCAAACATTATCTTGCTGAAAGGAGAGAAAAACTTTAGACAGTTTTTTTCTTTTTTTAAAAAAAAGTCAGATTTACAATTAATACTATATTAATACTAAACAACAAGACCCACTACTCCTCCACACGTTTAGTATAGGAATAATAAAGTAATGATAATAAATATATGAAACAGAGAAAATACAAAGTAGTTGGATGAGTTATTGCCAACGGTAACGGGAACAGTAACGCTGGAGTCAGTGGAGGAGTACTGAACAAAACCAGGCTGGTCGCTGGTTATTTGAGAGATAATCCAGTTCTGGTAATTGGCGACTTTTGAGTACACACCAGGAAATCCAGGTTTAGCACAGCCTTGACCAAAACTCACAATTCCACACTGAATCCACTGAGTGCCGTTCTTAACCACCAGTGGCCCTCCAGAATCACCCTGCATTGACCAAAAATGAACTATTACAGGCATACAGTGCAAAAGTCAGATATAGGCACGTTTAATACCTAACCGAAAAACTTATTATTTGGGTCATTCAGAAAAGGTGGAATTCGGGTGATGGAAATCTGCTTAAATGAACTTCTTTCAACATACCCAAAACTTCTTTAATAGCATTAATTAACTTGTCAAATCTATGAATCCACAAAACGGGGAGCTTAATCTAGGTTTAACTTTTTTAATACATTTTAATAAAGAATCCATGACATTGTATCTTCAATACCTGACACACTGAGAATATAATAGAAGATAATGAATATGATAAAACTTATAAACTTAAACATTTTTCCATCTTATTTTGTTTTAATGCTTTTGTGTTGGTCAGTTAAAGGAATAGTGCTTAGGAAGTACTCATTAGAGAAGATGGTAACACCAATGACGGTAACACCAATGACGGTAACACCAATGACGGTAGCACCAATGACAATTTACAAAAAAAACTAACATTTTAACAAAATGGCTGCCATTAGCCATGTGCTATTTCATCAGAGATGTAACAATCACATACTTATTCAATATAATGTATTTTTATGTAAAGATCTTAACACTCCCAGCTATAAAAAAGAGTAACACTAATGACATCCAAAAAATCTTAGATATATCATGATATTTTAGACAAATAAGGTAAGACATCTCAAAAACCTTTTGCCTTCCTCCACTGCACCTCTTTCACTGACCTCTTGACCCATGAAAAACTTCTAAGAGCTGATGCATTGTTTCAAAATACAAGAGCTTTGGGTAGGGTAACACCAATGACATAAATTTGGGGGACAAACATTTATTTGATATTATTCATAGTAATAGTGTATTTTTACCATTTCAGTGTTGTAGTAAATTCATACAGGGTTAAAGGTAAATTAAAATTAGATTTGTTTTATAAAAAACTTAAATAATAAGTACACAGTTCAACTTCCATGTATGATCAAAGGGACAGGGCCATTTTCAGGACCAAACATTTAAAAAAGTTAAAAAAAAAGAAAATTAAATAAATAAATTCTCTCATCATTTTAAGGACAGTCTATATTTATTAAAAATATATCATTATGGGACTATTGGGTCAATTTAAATGATTAAGGGGTCTGCAAAAGCAAGGGACAAGCATTTCCACCTTTTTTGTAGAATGACCCATTTATGAGCAAAAAAAAAATGAAGAAAAAAGACACATGAAAATGCTGGGTCAAAAAGGGACGAACCCAGCCAATGAGTTTACATTCAGCAGTTGGGTTTGTCAGTTTTTGACCCAACGCTAAGATGAAAATAAAGCAGCAGTTTTTAGATTGTTAAGACAGGTAATTAAAGAATGACTAAATTGTACCTGACATGAGTCTTTTCCTCCCTGACTTAATCCAGCACATATCATGTTGTCTGTGAGATCCGCTACGTAGGCCGTTTTGCAAACACTGTCACTCACAATTGGTATCTGCACTTCCTGCAGGATGTCGGGCATTTGGTTGGCTGTAACGTGGTGAAAAAATATTAAATTACTTTTAATAGCTAAGTTGTTGTGATGCTTTGTGCTAAGCCAATAATGTATAAATATTGGACAGAACATATGCATGGGTTAAACATTATCCCATGCTGGTTTAAAAATGCCTCAATGTTGGGTTGTTGTCATGCAAATGCAACAACAGTTGGGTCAATTTTTTAACCCAGCGGTGTGTTCTGTCCAATATGGGTCAAAAATTACCCAGCCATTTTTAGAGTGTAGAAGACTGATGGGGTTTAAAACTTGTTCACTCACTGTCAGCATTGACTGTTCCCCATCCTGTGATCCAGCTCTTAGTACCTTCACCAAACTTGCTACCTGTTCCAGCCAGACAGACGGGCTGAATATAATTACTGAACTCCACAGGAGATGAGAGCTGAAGGAGAGCTACGTCATTGTCTTCTTTTGAACTTATATAGGAAGGATGATTGATAATTTGAATTACTCCACTGGACTTTTGATTTGGGTTTGAACCTGTTTGGCTTTGACGTCCTATGTACACCGTGATGGTATTTGCAGGAACGCTCTTAATGGACAAAATCGGTTTAAGCTTTTTTGTGATTATATAAAGTTACGTCTTTGTGTGAGCTTTAAACTTTATACCTCTTAAAGCAGTGTGCCGCAGACAAAACCCAGGAATGACTGATTAGACTCCCACCACAGAAATGGTGTCCATTGGTGTTATTTTGTACGCTTACTTGCCAGGGCCAAGACCCTGCAGATGCATCCTGCCCTCCAATAATTTTGGTGTTTAGCGGGGCTTGGCCACACACTGATAGAAGAAGAAAATATAAGAATTCTCTGTTAAAACGCCTCACAAACATCCGAAACACATCCTGTATGGAATGCTTAAAAAGGTTTATGATCATTATAAGTGTAATCACTTACCAAATGCCTGGCAAAATGAACCTGTGATAGACCAAAGAGTGACACAAATAATTAGAGTTAATATACTGGTTTGTGCAGTTTGAGCAATTACTTTTATTTTTTTCATTTACATATTATTCACTCGAATTAAGATCTTACAAGATATTGCATTTACACAAAAAAATAATTCAGGGATAGCCTATACACTGTAAAAATACTTTGCTGCCTTAAAATTTTTTGTTGAATCCACTTGGATCTACAAGTCATTTCAACTTACTATTATTTATCTTGACTAGAAATTAGTTGTTATAACTACAGGTGAGTTGTTATAACCTATCAAACTAAGTAGACTTTTCTCAACTATATTTTATAAGTTGTGACAACTCATCTCTGTTGACATGACTTGTACACCGGAGTTGATTTAACAAAAATTTTTAAGGCAGCAAAGTATTTTTGACGAACTGACATTGTCAGTCCAGTGAGCTTATTAGCTAAATTGAGATCTATAGTATTTTTAAAATGTGTGTATTTTATTAAGTTTCCATCAAAGCGTTCTGTGAAGTCACTCTGTGATAAACTACATAGGTATTTCAACAATGCTAAAGATCCAGGTTGTAAATAACTACGCATATTAAAAGTTAAAACTATTCAAAGAATGTATTAATGACGTTTAATGTCTTCAACTTAATTATGCTTTGATAAAATTATATTTTATTGATTTTAGATTGATTTAAGATCAATGATAGTCGTTTAACAGTGAATCTAAGGAAAATAAACATATTGGGGCGGTTTCCCAGACAGGGTTTAGATTAGGCCATAGTTATATTAAGACATTTAAGATGTTTTTAAAAACAAATATCACAAAACAACAATACTGTTGTGCATCTTGAGAAAAAACAACAGCACTGATAAATGTTAAGGTGTTTTTAAATTAAGGCAGCTCAAACATGCGTTTTAGTCTGGGACTAGGATAAGCCTGTCCGCGAAACCGCCACTTAAATCTAATTGCTTTGTTATCAGATTATTTATGCTTGACTTGCACTACATACTATTATTCTATAATTGGAGAATAAAATAATAAAGGTTGATAAGGTTTAAATGTATTTTGAGCACTTTACGGTCTCATCAATAAAAAAATTAATAATGATAAAAACAACTTTGTAGAAAATGAATAAGTAAATATTAAGATATATATGGTTTCATCCATTAAAATAGATTAGCTCTATAATCTAACATATTTTGATACAAATATAATCTAAAATATTTCTTCACAGCATTATAAATATTGATCCTTGTTAGTGTAATTTAATACAAAGGTTTATTCATTTAATGTTAATAATTTTAAAATCTGTTTTAAAATGTTTAGTAAATATTAAAAACAACTAAAAGTAATAAATTCCTAAAACTTAATTAGTTTTTAGTTATTAACTAATGTAGCTATATGAACAAATGGAACCTGCTGTAAAGTGTTACCAGAAATATAATGTATTACAGGCACAATTTATATTTGTTTACCAATTTAACCAATATCAGATTTAAACTACAACTTTTCAATCAAAATTACATTTCTCAATCAAGGAAAAACAGTTATTCTGTCAAGTCAAACTAGTAACCAATTGTTTCAGGTAGAAGTTTGTGTAAGATACAAAAGACCTTTGCAATGGGAATTCAGTCACATATAAAGGTGCTTAAAGGTTCTTCACAGCTGCATAAAATAACCATTTTTGGTTTCTCAAAGAACCATTTCTTTCATACAATTTTATAATCTGAAGAACCTTTTTCACTTCTGTGAAACAGAAATGTTCTTCAGATGTTAATGGTTCTTTATAGAACCATTTAGACAAAAAAAATATTCTATGAAGCACCTTCATTTTTAAGAGTATAGCTTATCTTTATAAAACAAACATTTTTGCAACATTAAAAATAGATCTTACCTGATATATTGAGAAGTATGACAATACACAAACACACAATTGAATTAAACTTCATCTTCTGATGTGTTTAGTAGGCTATCCTCCACTTTCAAAAGACTAATGACATGAAAGGTAAATACACTTTGCTTGTTTAGAAGTTCTCACACTTGGCTCATCTTGTCTGAAGGGTGTCTTTTATTGTGCCTCCTGTAGTATTTACAGTACACACCCGTCTGTGTTACCTCATAAGCATTTCGCAAGTACTTAAAATTCCAAATTGTCACTTACAATTTTTGTTATAAAATAGCGTATGTCACAAATTAAGTCATAAAACAATTTCTTCTTTAGGTAAGCTTTATTTTGTTTGTCTTATGTCTATGATCCATGCTATTGAATGGCCTGATTTTTCCTAGACTGTAAAAATTTTTTTTTGTTGAATAAACTCGGATTTACAAGTCATTTTAACTTACTATTATATCTTGACTAGAGATGAGTTGTTCTAACTACATGTGAGTTGTTCTAACTTAAAAAATTAACTTAAAAAAGACTTTTCTCAACTATATTTTATAAGTTGTGACAACTCATCTCTGTTGACATGACTTGTAAATCTGAGTTGATTTAACAAAACATTTTAAGGCAGCAATGTTTTTTTATACAGTGTATAAAATATATGCCGGTCAGCATCTTGCTGGACAGAAAATGTAATGAAAAAAAGAGTAAACATACACTGTAAAAAATACTTTGCTGCCTTAATTTTTTTGTTGAATCAATTCGGATTTACAAGTCATTTCAACGTACTATTATTTATCTTGACTACAGATGAGTTATTATAACTACAGGTGAGTTGTTTTAACTTATAAAATTAAGTTGACTTTTCTCAACTATATTTTATAAGTTGTGACAACTCATCTCTGTTGACATGACTTGTAAATCTAAGTTGATTTAACAAAAAATTTTAAGGCAGCAAAGTATTTTTTACTTTAAATCTGTGTCTCCTGTCATACAATGGTGAAAACAATTTCCATTGACACAGACTATAATTTTAAAATAAGTTTGTGCTGACATCAATAAAGAATTGCATTTTTATATTTGTGTATAAACAAAATATGTTGAGTTTCAAATGTGCTGATAGTTTATTAAAGTATCTAAATGTTTCAACATTTGCTGCTATAATTAGATCTTCTTTCTAATCTTACTTCTTAGTCCTTTTATAACTAATTACCATTTCTCTTATTGTAAGAGCCATCTTTATAACGAGGATATAATTTCAAAAGATGATGTATACATTGATGATCTTGTTTAACCTGTTTCATTATGGAGAAACTTAAGCATACGTCACTTAAGCTCTGGGGAATGAAGGGTGGTCAACTGTACATTCTTTAGAAGCACATGTCGTTTTTTTTAATGGGCAGTTGTGGCCTAATAGTTAGAGAGTTAAGTTTGTTACCAAATGAGAGTTTCGAGTCCAGCAAGTTGTGGATGAGATGCCCTTGAGCAACGCACCTGCACTGTAAAAAAATCCTGTAGCTATCACGGTGTTACTTGCAGCTGGTTGCCGGTAACTTACCGTAGATTTAGATTTACTGGCAACATTTTGTTCAAAGTTAAATGAACATTAAACATTTACAAGTCTTTGTCTTTACAGAGTAAAACTAAAATAACCGCATCAAGCAAAGCATTCTGGGAAACAAAATCTGTAGCAAAAAACTGAAAAGGTTGATGATGATTTCTGGTTCCCAGAATGCTTTGCATGAGGGTGTTACTGTATAGTTTGATTCTGTAAAGATAAAAACTTGTTAATATTTAAAATGTATTTAACTTTGAACAAACTCTTAAATAAAATATATTTAAATATACGGTAAGTTACCGGCAACCAGCTGCATAACACTGTAATTTCTACAGAATTTTTTTTACAGTGTGTCCATCATTGCTCCCGAACACTAGATGGGTTAAATGTTGAGGTCACATTCCAAGTATGGTGTACTATATATTGATCATTAGTTCACTTTCACTTCTCAATAAATAACTCACTATTTAGTATTATAATTAAAATAAATTTAAATAAATAAAATTTAAATAAGAGACTAAATGTATGGTAAGTATATAAATATTCAGTTAAGAATTTTTGTTTGTAGATAACATCAGTAACGTAAAATTGCATAACAACCATGTGAAAGTCATCACATGTCATAGATGGCATTTTCTTGCGTATGATTGCGCAGGTTTATAGTCTTATTTGTTTGTTTTGTAAATTCTTGAAGGGTGTGCGTCAGAAAGCTATATATAACAAGTGCATAGAGCTTTCCTAAATATTATGAGGCTGATTGACAACTGCAGGAAGTCCTCTGGTTTTACCTGTTGTCTGACTTTATGGGTGAACTAGCAAGCATGCTTCACTTGCTGGATATGAAATCTCAAATATCAGTTAAAAAAAATTAGGGAATTCTATTTAAATATTTATTTTTTCAGCCATAATGGATGTGGATCTACTTTTATACTACTTGTCTCACACAATTATCAATCTAGTATATTTCTAGCTGACCAATGATTTTCAGCATTAGTCAGCCGCATGACATAACTTAAAGCTTTACAAATATTTGTGTCTAGTGTTTATAAAACTACAGGAAATTGCGAAAATTAACCATGTTTTCTCTGTAATAACCAGGCGTATTGATCACCGGCTGTTTTACTAGTAACCATGGTTTAATGGATGGTGCACATGTACAATGAGGATCGAAAGTTTGGGCACCCTTGGTAAATATGAGTAAAGAAAGCTATAAAAAAAATCGATGTTTCTTTATTTTAGCTTTAATTAAAAAATCACAAAAATATAATGTTTCATTAAAGTAAACAATTGAAAGTGAAGGGGAAATTACATTACAAAATAAATCATTTTCTCTAATACTTACTGGACATAAATATGGGCACCCATTTATTTAATCCTCTTTGCTACCTCCATTTGCAATGTCTTGATGAAACATTTACCATGACCCATTATAAGATTTCTAGCAGAGCAAGTCGGGGTTGACTTTTTTATTTGTTGGTATTTGAGATAATTCATGTGTCTGAATAAGATGTCCAGGACCTCTGGTATAAAAGTAGGTTTAAAACTATGAAGATCCAGCAGTATATTCAACTGTAGACATGGAGCACTTTTTAATCCATGTGTGCCCAAAACCATATTGTGTTCCTACCCCACTGCCAAAAATACTCTTCTTCATTTCATATGGCCCCAAAACCAAGTCCTATTTAATTTGCCATACTGGAATATTAAAGAGGACTTGGTTTTGCGGACATATGAAAGAAGAAGAGACATTATAGATTTTCAGATTTACCAAGAGTGCCCAAACTTTTGATCCCCACTGTATGGTTATTTTATGGTAACCATGGTTTAGTAAAACCATGAGTAATATTTTTAAAATCTGACTTTTTCCATGTTTAAGTGCTATATTTGGGTCCACCGTCCACGGTGCTTCTATCAACATAGAACATGTGAAAAAGAACAACCCACTAACTTAGTTTTTGTAAACCATTCTCTGCAAGCACGTGAAAAATGTGGTCAATGAAATGCTTCCCTTGTGATGTCATGATCTTATTATAATAATATCCATTCACGGCACTGCCATTTAGTGCAGAGAGAAAGCGAGAGAGAAAAAATAATTGACAGCACAATTGAGGTTCAATTTTAACAAACCACCATCATTGTGATCAGTGTTTACATTTCATCCGTTCATTTGCATTTTAACCCATTCATGACAAGATATCTTGTCAATTAAGAGAAAACATTTGCATGAAATAACATGTTAGTTTTTATGGTAATCTGTAATACCGCTTGGCACTCTTACCCAATTTATAAAAAACTGCATTGTAAAACTGCTTATAAAAAAGCAAAAAAAAAAAAATGTATTACACTCCGTGTTTTGATAATCATTCTAAATCTGGGCCCGTATGTATAAAGCCACTCAGAGTAAAATTTTAGTCTTAAGTGTGTCAAAATTCTAAGAATGACATCATTTTACTCTTATTCTTAGACTTAAGAATAAGTTTGATTTATAAATCCTCTAAAGTGTTAAGACTAGGTCTCAGCTCCTAAATTTTTCAAGAGAGCAGGAGAGGTCTCTTAACCTAGTTAAGAGTAACAAGAGGGCAGCAGAGAGGTGGAGATCATGCACTTTACAACAAAGAATATGTTAGAATTACTTTAATTCAAATGTATTTCTATAGTATATAGTGAAATAATTAAAGTTAAAAATGTTTAAATATTAGGTGTTACCAATTGAAGTGAGACGCTTTTACATTTTATGATAGGTAAATAAAATACCATAAAATGTAAATAAAATCTACAATAAAAATGTGAAGTATCTACAAGATTGCAGTGACATCACTACATGTAAAGTGATATTAATAGAGTATACAACCCTGACCAAAAACATAATGTTAGCAGTGAGCAAGCCAAAGGTGAAAGTTACAAAGATGGCAAAAATTACAATTGTGTTTAAGTGGAGAAATCCAACTTAACTGGATCATCTTGTTCAGGCTTGATCAAAGTGCAAAGTGTTTGCAAACTTTAGTCTTTTCTTTATAAACAGCTTGTGAGTAAAATCAAAATGATGTGATTCATCATCTTAATTTTTAAATAACATTACGTTTGTATATTTCATTAACATGTTGAAACTTAATCAAAATGGTGCAAAATCGTGTAAAATAAATGCATGTACGTATATGTAATATTGTTAAACATTTCGTGAAGCAAATTTAAATTATAATATTTAAATACTAATATAATTTGAATGTCTTCATGATTCATAAATGTATGGTGTCACATGCTGCTGTGATTGTATAACATTGCCGGCTTTCTATTGGCTGATTCAGAGGTTAAGGGCGGCCATTTTAGGTTGAAATCATTGTAGTCCTCAGTTTGCGGCACTTAAGTCAGCACCTAAGAATGAGTCTTACACTTTACTGAAAGTTGCTTTCAGCTTCTTTATAAACGTCTTCTATTCTCACACTGGTCCTACTTCTTACTAAGAATTTTTTGACACTTAAGTCATAGCTTAAGACTATTCTTAAGAGCATTTCTGAGATGTTTTATACATACAGGCCCAGATGTCTAACAAAATTCCTTCACAAAAATGCAATTATTTTAGCTTTTTGCTAAATATATATATATATATATATATATATATATATATATATATATATATATATATATATATATATATATATATATATCTTTGAAGAAAAATACCCATATTTAAAGGGGTCATATTATGAGATTTTTTTAAGATGTAAAAGAAATCTTTGGTGTCCCCAGAGTGCGTATGTGAAGTTTTAGCTCAAAATACTCCACAGCTAATTTATTATAGCATGTAAAAATTGCTAATTTGTAGGCCTGAGCAAAAGTGTGCTGTTTTTGGGTGTGCCGTTTAAAATGCAAATGAGCGGATGAAATTCAAACACTGATCACAATGATGGTGGTTTGTTGTAATTGAAACTCAATTGTGCTGTGAAGTACTTTTTTCTTTCTCTGTTTCTCTCTGCACTATGGCAGTGCTGTGGTTGGATATTGCAGATAAAGGGGGCGGTATTATTGTAATTCGCCTTGCTACTAGGGGTGCATGATTCATAAAATTTCACGATTCGATTCGATTCGATTTTTAAGCTCGAGATTCGATTCAAAATCGATTTTCGATTCAAAAACGATTCTCGATTTTAAAAAACGATTCACAGTATGTAAATGTAGTTTAGTTTTTCCTATGTGACTGATTGTAGTAGATATACAATTTTAAAGAAAAGAAACAAAACAAATTAAATGTAGTTTGATATTACTTTATGTCTTTATGGAAAAATAAAAACTGTTATGAAGCAATTAGATGACCCCTTTAATCAAACTCTATTAAATACAATAATATAGTATATTATAATGGTTATTATTTCTATTAGATAGAGCAGAAGCAGGAAAAGTGTCTCTCTTTAATCCACTCATTATTTCAGATTCAAAAGTCTACTTGCTGTCCCACTGACAGGGGACTTTACATTACAGCTTTGCGTTTTGTAAATAGTGAGCCAGCTTGAGCTTTGCTCGTTCAGTGCAATAGATTTTAGAAAATATATGGTTTATTAATAATAATAGAAAAGAGCAGTTTTATCGCCATAGAAACCATCGGCATGCTGAAACTGCACGCGAGCTTTAGCGCGGTAGCGCTCACGGCGCATTCACACGGGGCGTCAGCGTTAACGCTTCCCATTCACTTTTAATGGGTGACGTCATGCGTTGCCGAACTGAATTGTGGATCCGTCTGCGCCGCGTCAGTGCAGTTGCTCGCGGCAGAAGTTGAACATTTCTTAACTTTTCAAGCGGCAACGCGTGCGTCAGCCAATCAGATCGCCTTATGCAAATTACCTAGACAGAGCCAGCCAATTACGTTTATGGAAGAACGGAGCATGTATAGCGGCCACTGTGATTGGCTGTTGGCCACGCTTCAGACAAGCCTTCCGTTAAGCGTTAACGCTTACGCCCCGTGTGAATGCGCCGTCATGGTCATTCTTCGATCGACTCAGGTTTTATACATAATATTGTCACAGGTGACGGTTTGTGAGGGCGGAACCAAAAGTGTGGAAGACGGGTTCCGCCCGTCGATGGTTCCGTCCGGACGCTTAACTTAGAACACCGGAATTTCCGGGGTTTCCCCGAAACCAAAATCAAGCCTGATTACGTTCAGGTGGGAATAATTGACACAGCGGTTGCTGATAGGCTGACGAGGAGAAGAGTCAGTGCTTAAAAAGACCTTTGAAGACACCAAACGGGGAGCTTGTGGTATACTTTGTATACGCTGTGTTGCTGCTTTGCAGATGGACCACGCTGGTTGGATCGCTCTCCTGGGGAAGAGAGGAAGAGACAGTTAGCTGACGAAGGAATATTGTGGAGTCTCATTTGAGAAAGAGCGTACACAGAGCCATCAAGAGTGCAGTTAATAGCTGTTGTTGACAACTAAGTGTGAGTAACAGCTGTGGTACTTATCTGTGCAATACTTGTACGAAGAGTTGTTTGGTGTGTTCCTTTGTGTTTTTGAGGTCCCTGGCCCCACTGGAGAGGGAAGCGTGGGCGAGCCGTGGTTTGACCGGAAGCACGGACGAAGCACTTGGTAGGAAGCATCGTTTACCAGTAAAACAGTGGCCCTGTGGGAAAAAGGAAGCGCAGGTGAGCCAGAGGAGGGATAATCAACACGCCGGGCCTGTGAATAACACACATCTCCCTCTCATCGGTGGTCCAGCTATCGCCCAACTATCCTCTCGAGGTCGTCGTAGCCAGGTGGCAAGGGCGATCTAAAAACCACGTGAAGTTGTATAAGAGTGCTGTGGGTGAGTTTCACTGATTGATGGTGTTTACGCTTTACTTGCTGTGTGTATGCTGTGCTTGTAGCGTTCAAACTGCCTAGCCTCAGACGAGTCGCGAGACGACGACATCCGTGGTGGCCTGGGTCCTAAGGAGAGCGAGAAAATTTAGCCCTGTGCCCGGGGTGTGTCAACGAGAGCTTCGTTCATCCATAGAGCAGACAGTGGTGAAACCCAGTGAGTATTACCAAGAGTGTACCGTGCGGACTGTGGGTTGTAGCAGTGTGTGTGCTGATCTCTCAAACAGAAGCTCGTGGTGAGCGGGGCCCCGACGAAAGTTCGCCCCAACTCGTGACCCCGGTCGTGGAAGAAGGAGGGGGAGTTTGGGAAGCGTTCGGCTCCGTGTCATCGGACCCACTAGTCCCTACGACGCCCGGACAGCTTGAGTGGATGGGCGAAGGAATACGGTACACCAACACTGTAGCGAAAGTCCCCTGTTTGCAAGTAGAGCTCTCTGTGTGCATGAAGATCCCCAGGGCTGTGAGAACGTGACCTGTGAAGTAAACCTGTTCTGTGCTTATAGCAATTACCTACCTGTACAAGTGAAGCTCTGTGTGCATGAAGATCCCCAGTGCTGTGAGTAACGTGACCTGTGAAGTAAACCTGTTCTGTGCTTATAGCAATTACCTACCTGTACAAGTGAAGCTCTGTGTGATCGAAGAACCCCACTGCTGTGAGTAACGTAACCTGTGAAGTAAACCTGCTCTGTGCTTATAGCAATTACCTACCTGTACAAGTGAAGCTCTGTGTGCACGAAGACCCCCAGTGCTGTGAGTAACGTAACCTGTGAAGTAAATCTGTTTTGTGCTTATAGCAATTACCTACCTGTACAAGTGAAGCTCTGTGTGCACGAAGGCCCCCAGTGCTGTGAGTAAACCTGTGAAGTAAACCTGTTCTGTGCTTATAGCAATTACCTACCTGTACAAGTGAAGCTCTGTGTGCATGAAGATCCCCAGTGCTGTGAGTAACGTAACCTGTGAAGTAAACCTGTTCTGTGCTTATAGCAATTACCTACCTGTACAAGTGAAGCTCTGTGTGTATGAAGATCCCCAGTGCTGTGAGTAACATAACTTGTGAAGTAACACTGTCTGTGCTTATAGCAATTACCTACCTGTGCAAGTGAAGCTCTGTGTGCATGAAGATCCCCAGTGCTGTGAGTAACGTAACCTGTGAAGTAAACCTGTTCTGTGCTTATAGCAATTACCTACCTGTGCAAGTGAAGCTCTGTGTGTATGAAGATCCCCAGTGCTGTGAGTAACGTAACCTGTGAAGTAAACCTGTTCTGTGCTTATAGCAATTACCTACCTGTACAAGTGAAGCTCTGTGTGTGGACGAAGATCCTCCAGTACTGTGAGTAACGTAACCTGTGGAGTGAATTTGACCTGTGTCTATAGCCATCACTTACCGTTCCAACGGAGGTCCTGTGTTGAACGAACAGCGACCAATAGCAAAGTACCTTACCCCTGTCTGACTGTAATTTGATTCTGCCTCCAGGAGAAGCGGAGCGCGCCACGGATTATTGGGCCGGAGCCCCCAAAGGAGCCCCTGTTCCCAGTCTTTCCCCCAAGTGGCCCTGGAGGCGAAGAAGAGACACATTCGTTTTAAATTACCCTTTCCCCTTTCCCATTTCCTTTTAAATATTTAATAAAGTTTGTTTTACTTGTAGTATACTCGTCTGTCTGGTCATTGGGGTGGTCTTGGGAAACTCCTCGAGGTGGAAGAGTTAAGAGGGGCGTGACCTTTAGTCTAGTTGGGTCCGCCCCCGGGGTGTGACAATATTAATCAGACTTTGGACCCGAAGTAATTTAACTATGACTGACACGGACCCGACTGACCATTTCAAATACAAACCCGGAACCATACGGGCCGCGGGTGCTCCGTCAAGTTCTCTAATGTTAAAACTCTGCTCAAGTTCAGAAACATGAAGGATACAATGTGACACGAGCTTGTTCGCGTCGCATCCCAATTCATTGAGAAACAAAGAGCATGTGAACGCACACCGAACTCATTATGTCGCACACAAAATGTCATTATTAAAGAGTGTCATCATCACGTAAAAACAAAAAAGACAAAATTTGATGCCAGATATACTTGGGCACTTGTTAATATAACTGGGCAGCGCTGCAGCAGCAATGTGTGGGAAAGACTGTGACAAGAGTGTGCTTGCGTCAGTGTGAATACGACGCAGCGTCATCTATGGGAATACGGAGATAAACTCATTTCAGGACAATAGTAACACGGCATTACAAAAAAATTATGAATCGATTTTTGGAATTCTATGAATCGATTCTGAATCGGCAAAGCTTGAATCGCGATTCAAATGTGAATCGATTTTTTTGCACACCCCTACTTGCTACCTACCTCACAAAACAGGCAAAATCTGAACGACCTAATTTTTCACATGCTTGCAGAAAATGACTAAAGAAAGTTACTGGGTTGATCTTTATTCCATTTTCTAGGTTGATAGAAGCACTGGGGACCCAAATATAGTTGTTAAACATGGAAAAAGTCTGATTTTCATGCTATGACCCCTTTAAGACTTTATAAACAGAGATATAGGATGAATAGGATGACAGGATGAAACGTTTTTTCCCCGTTTTGATTGTTTGTTTGAAAGCAGAGGGTCTGTTCTTTCATTTGATATATTTGTAGGTTTATATTAATTATATAAAATTTCCTGGAAGGCATTTTGCGAAACTTTTGTGAAAATCACACAAAAAAATGCTGGCGGGGAATGGGTTAAAGGACACACCCAAAATGGAACATTTTTGCTCGCATCTTTAAAGTGGCAATTTTAACATGCTATAATAAATTATCTATATGGTATTTTGAGCTAAAACTTTACATATGTACTCTGTGGACACCAAAGATTCATTTTACATCTTTAAAAAGTCCTGTGACATGTCTCATTTAAATGCAATCTATTCTAGGCTATCAGTTAACTTAATGTGTATGCAGAGCTAAACTCCAACTAATATATATATATATATATATATATATATATATATATATATATATATATATATATATATTTGTAAAATAATTTTAATACCGTTTCATGACCTCATTGTTAATTAAAAGATTTAATTCCTGTTTTGAAGTGTTTTAAATAACCCTTTCAGAAATCCATTTTACCTTTTCAAAATGGCGGATTCATTCGTCCGCTCTACACCGGAAACACACGACACAGATTTTTGACCTTCCTTCCGGTTGGCTCCCGCCCCACGTAGCCATTTTGCGTTTCCTGGACAAAAAAAGGGGTTAGATGGAAAGACAATCAGGCACGGCGTAAAATACAGTCTGGAAATTATACAGATAATCATAAGTTTGGATGTAACACTGCAATATGATAGAAGCGGGAGCGGGCGAGCAGTTACACCAGCCGCGGCCCGTGTTAAAAGTGCAAACAGATAGCTAACTCGCTAACGAACCGTTAGCGAAAGATAAAGAGTTCATAGACATTCATGAGTTTCAGGACATTTATAGTTATTTAATTCAGCACTGTTGCGCGCTCTGAGGCGGACGTTGATAGAATTATGGACGGTTTGTTGGTCTGAAACGTCGTTGCGGCAACAACAAACGTCGCGGTTATTTGCGGAGAAAGCCGGATAACCGTTTATTCGCAGGGTATAAAGAAGAGGATCGCGGCACGCCACGGTAAGACAGCTTGTTTTTCTAGGATGATCTGGATTTCATGGGTTTGGGGATTGTGAGATTTTCATAACTATACCAGGCTTGTAAAGCACGGCTTTCTGTTGTTGACAGACGTTTGTCATAAGCCTGTCATGAATGTATCTTCCATAATAACAATATGTCAACCATGCTTCTGAGTTAGTGGCTGGACTCAAATCGTAATAGTGGTGTAACTACACCCCATTTTGTAGTAAACAAGTCACAGTGTTTGATTTAACTTCACTTTTTGTCTAAAAATCTGCAGCTCGCTGTGGATTTGGGACACATCCAGTGTGTTTCTTGCCTATTGTTTAGTTTCCCCTTTCTTGCAGAACACCGGATGCTGCTTGTACCCTCAGCCCGAATTAGCATTTATACAATAGTATGCAAATCTTCACACACTATATAACTACACTTGACAATACTTGGAGTCCTAAAGCCAACAAAAGTGCTAACCGGCCAACAAGAGTCCACATAATAAAATAAGTTGTGTTGGTGTGAAAGTGTGCTTTCACTGCAAACACATTATAGCCTTAAGTGCACTCAGTGGGTGGAAAAGAGAAACATTACTGATGCCATTTAAGTTTTAAAGTACAATAATAGCACATTAGGAGCTGCAAGTGTAATCAATATATGATACGGATCATTTAAAGTTAGCGGACCTTGAAAGGGAGTGAATCACATCATCAATACTTTGTTACAAGCTTTTGCTTTACTGGAAATAGCTTAAGAATATGTTTAAGTTGGGTACAGTTTCCATGGGATGGTTTGCAGCTGTGGATAGATCCTATGTGGGTATCCCTCCTTTAAACAGGAAATGTGAATTAGACTTCTCAACTCCATAGACCACCATTACCCCACCCTGTTATCAAGCTGTTTGAGAATGTCGGCGTGAATCGCATATTTTGTCACATCAAACCTTTATATAAATACCCCAAACATTGTATTAAATTATAGATTCTTAAATGTGTTTTCTTGTTCCCATGTGGTTCGATGGAGTCTGTGTTTATTGTATAGGAGTGCCTGGTAATGAAATTATATTTCAGTTGTAGTGTCTCTTCTTCAGCTGTTTTCTAGCTACATACTAAGATCTGCTCTCTCATTTTTCTGGTGCCCTAAATATGTTTAAAGTCAACATGAAATTAAAATTGACCTGTATTCGTCATTGTGCATCAATATCAGCACATGTTGTTTCCAAACATAAAGGATGGAGGTCTTATCAAAAACTAATAACATGTTTCTCTAAACAAGGTTTTGTGTTTGTTTTAGCTAGACTGGGCTGTAAAACCCCAATTTTTTTTAAGTAATCATCAATTCCCAATATGTAAACATCGTTATACTGGTAAAAACATCATAATACTGAACTCAAATAGGTTGCAAATAGCATTTCATGTTGAACTGGAAGCCCTTTGTGTATGTGTTTTAAATTTATTTACATTTATATGATTTAGTATAAATTTTATGTCTAGTCCATATATTGGTAATTCTAAATTCCATACATTTGTTAAATGGCTAATTAATTATGTAATATAAACCAATTCATAAGCTTGAGTCTCAAAAGCCTGCATGAATGCCAACAAAACAATACAAGAATCTCACAAACGGCAAGCCTCCACTTGTCTGCTATTTCATCTAATGTAACCAGTCTATGCAGTGATTTTGTTTTTAGTTTAGGATTGCCAAAACACATTGCATTTCGTGATTTTTACTTAACTGTTCACAACTCGCCTACCGATTGTTATCCACTCCTCACTCAGTCAAATGGCTAAATACATATTTACAGTTCCAACGTGCATGATTTCTCAATCTGAAATGAATATGCAAACAAAACAGAGGCTGATATGTTTTTCACATTTCAGTTTAAGTGTGTACACTGTGGATTAGTTGTTTGTGAACTAGATGCGTTATGCATTGAGCAGGACCTTAACTGCAGGATATGACGGTCTGTTTTTCTTAGCAATAAATGAGGGTTTGAACAGAATGCAAATTAACAACATGGCTACATTATCGTGAAGATCAAAAAGACGTAAAGATTAACTGATTTCGAAACGGCATCATCCAACTAGGGCAGATTACGGCATCTTTATTATTAATGTCTAGTGCCAAGTCTGACAACTTCTAAGTGGGTCACAGACTTCTGGGTCTTTTGTAGTGGGCTGCAGATGCCAGATTGCCGCATAATATTAGCAAAGCCAAAAAAAGAGATTGGTTGAATTTGGCTTGTACAACTTTGTGCCATTTATGGCTCTTTTCCACTGCATGGTACGGCTCACTTTTGGGGGTTGCACTGTGTGTAAAGTACCTGGTACTATTTAGTACTACTTTGTGTGAGGTTCCAAGTGAGCCATACCGATGCTTTACATGACATGTATAGAAAGCAGATCAATGATTGGTCAGAGAGAATCATCACTATCAGCCTCATTGCTAAATGCAACCTTAAAGGAATAGTCTACTCATTTTCAATATTAAAATATGTTATTACCTTAACTAAGAATTGTTGATACATCCCTCTATCATCTGTGTGCGTGCACGTAAGCGCTGCAGCGCGCTGCGACGCTTCGATAGCATTTAGCTTAGCCCCATTCATTCAATGGTACCATTTAGAGATAAAGTTAGAAGTAGGGCTGAAACGATTCATCGAGTTACTCGATTTACTCGATTCAAAAAATTCCTCGAGGCAAAAATTCTGCTTTGAAGCCTCGTTAAATTCCTATGACGCGCACTACACGCGCCGAGATCTGATTCACACGGACCGTTGTTCAATGTTCAGGAAGCACATCATTGCGCGTGGTACATTTTGAATTTAGTTGGCGCGATGGCGGAGCGAATATGTCCATAAACGGCAGAGAGAGACTGTCTAAAGTTTGGGATCATTACATTCAGCATCTGAACCAAGCGTCGATAAAACAAGCCACGCAACAATAATTTTAGCTGCAGTCATTCACTGTATACAGCGGGACGTGATGTTGTGATTTTTCGAACGGATTCTTAACCTAAAATGCACCGCAATGCAAGTGATGCAAACCAAATGCAGCGTTCTATTGAAAATGAATGTATGTATTTCTGCCGTACCAAAATGCAATGAAGCAACTGAATGTCTGACTGGGGTGTCACTCTTCCTCACGCACAGAACGCATACACAGGTTGTTACCATAGCAAATAGGCTCACCCCAGAAATGTTATATTATATGTTTAAAGCCTAATGGTAAATGCTGCAGGTGTAGAAATGTACATAAACCAGATATTTACTTTGATGTCAGGGCTAGATTACAGCATGAAATCTGTTGTGCATATTAATAAATTAAAGTGTTTAATTGTTGGCACTGGCACTTATAAACACTAAATGGGTAAAAAATTGAAATAAATAGGCTTATTTCTTGGAGCCAAATACCTCTTTTTTTTTAGAAATAAAAGCCAAATGCTTGAACATTTACAGCCAAGTCATTTTCGTTATGCATTATTTGTTTTGGTTGTTTAAAAACACACACAAAAAAATTATCCGATTACTCGATTAATCGATCGATTCAGTGCTAGATTAATCGATTACAAAAAGAATCGATAGCTGCAGCCCTAGTTAGAAGTGACCAAACACATCAACGTTTTTCCTATTTAAGACGAGTAGTTATACGAGCAAGTTTGGTGGTACAAAATAAAACATATCGCTTTTCTAAGCGGATTTAAAAGAGGAACTATATTTTATGGCGTAATAGCACTTTTGGGAGTACTTCGACTCGCCTTAAAAGTCCGCTCCCCTTCTCACTCTCATAATGGAAGAGGGAGGGTGTTACTGCGCCGAGTCGAAGTACTCCCAAAAGTGCTATTGCGCCATACAATATAGTTCCTCTTTTAAATCCAGCTAGAAAAGCGCTACGTTTTATTTTGTACCAATCAAAGGGGTGGTGCATACATGTCATGATGAAAATTAAAATATTTTTCTTTATTACACTTACAGTTAGGACTTCAGACATCTCCATTTGTTTTTACAGTTCTCACGGACACATGTTTTATTAATTGGCTATCGTCCAGACATGACGGACGACGTCTTTATCTCATTTCGGCCATGTGGCGCGCGTGCACACTCGTGGTGTGAAGCCCATCTGCGCTATTTTCCGAGATGTTTTATCAACTGGCTAGTTATCCTCCAAACAGTGACTGTCCGGACCACATCATTCCCATTTCGGCCGTGTGACGCGCGTGCCCGCTCGCGTTGTGTGAAGCGTGGCCGTGCTATTCTCCGAGATGCACTTGACAGCCTTTTTTTATTTTTTTGGACAACCTAGCTAAGGCAATAGGGTTTCCCAACTTAGGCGGGCCGCCCGAACTGCAAACTGCTGCGGGAAACCCTGCTATAGACCGTTTCAGCAGTAACAACATAAACAAGCGGCTGCACGTAGCTTCCGGTAAACTCCGCTAAGAATAAGTAACAACAAAGTTCTTTAAACGTAGTTTATTTATATAACAAGCAAAAAAACAACACATAGATTACCTAGGAAACCAAAACATTAGTTATTTTCGACGACGCATTTGTTCAAGAGATCAGTTTAGCAACTAGTCAGAGCATAAAAAAAACGAAACCGGAAGTAAGGTTCGGATCCAGACGTGTATCACGTGCTTCCAATGAAACCATCTATAATCCCACCCGATTTAAAGAGGTACTAAACTGCAGTAGAAAAGCAAACCAGGCCTAGATAAAGCGAGCCAAACCAAACTTTGCCATCAAATATAAAAATTGTTGGAATACACCAAAAGCTTTGGTGTGAAAGTGCACTGATTATGTTGGAAAAAATATGCAGTCTGCATTGTGTACACACTGGATGTTTTTGGTTAAAAATGGAAGTAGATCACTTTCTCAGGGTTGCCACTAGGGGTGCAATGGTTCAAATTACTCAACGGTTCGCTGTGTGTCACGGTTTTAGGGTCACGGTTTCGAAACGTTTAGGTGTGTGTATGTTTACGGGGGCAAAAAGGCTACTGTCAAATTCAAAGAAAATAACATTATTTGTTGGGTTACAAACACTTTGGTCACAACAGGCTTCTTTACAAAAATATAACCTATGCAGTTTTTAACCTCTCCAAAATCAACATTTTCACTTCAGAGCACTTGCATTATTTATACTACATGTACTAACATACATGACTTCAAAATGAACATAAAATAGCTAGAACACTGGGTTACTTTTTATGTTCTATGCCACTCTGTCTTAAAGTTTATTCGCAAGAAGATCAGTTTGTTAACATTTAAACACAGAAGGCAATGTGTGTTGTTTCGGTCTCACCTGCGATCGCGTGCTATCAACAACATCCTGGTGATGATGGCGCAAGTGACTCCTCATATTAGATCGGGATACGGCACAATTAATCAGTTTTGTCCACGTTTTCTTGAGCATCGCTGCTGCAGTAGACTTAAATGAAGCTTGTTGCCTTAAACGGTCCGTAACACCCACACCAACACGTGAGGAGGAATTGTGAGGTTGGCAACAGATTTGCATACTACGAGTTGATTAGACAGGTACTCACACGCAGAGCATATTCCGAACCATACATTAGCGGTTTTATGGGGTGTACGCGGTGCACATGCATGCCGAACCGTGGGAGGATAAGGGATTCTGTACCGAGAACCGTTGCACCCCCAGTTGCCACGATACAAAACTTTAAGCAGTCAATAAGAAATTTCATTTTTATCTATACCAATGTTGATACTACAGCAAAAATAAATATGCCGATCATACAGACAGCAGTTGGTCAAGTTGGCATCAAATCTTTAGAACTTTTGACATTCCCACTAACAGCACATAGAAATTACTTTTTCATTTCTCTTGCTCAGGAGTCAGTCATGCCTGCCAGTGTGCGTACTGGAACCCTAAAGGACTCAGAGGTGGCTGAGCTCTTCTACAGAGATGATCCTGAGAAACTCTTCACTGATCTCAGAGAGATCGGGCATGGCAGCTTCGGGGCCGTGTACTTCGTAAGTGAGCCAAGAGTATCATTTCTGGGGGGAACCAAGCCCCTGTACCAAGCATGTGGTTGTGTTGATTTGTGTGTTTTGCACTCTGTATGACGGTACGCTTTGTATTTTAGGCTCACGATGTACGTTCCAATGAAGTGGTGGCCATCAAGAAGATGTCATTCAGTGGCAAGCAGTCCAATGAGGTCTGCATCACCATTCTTGCATAGCATGATTAGAACTGGTCGATGAAGCAAAAAAAATCAAATCTCTATTCTTAAAGGAAAACACCTCAACTTAGATGAATTTATATATATCTATCTTTTTTCAATGCGTGCACTTTTAATCTTTGTACAGCGCTTGACCAATTTGGCTTAACCAATAAACAGAGCATTAAAAATGATTTTTATATTGCCAACACAAATATATAATTCAATATGGCTCATCCTTATTTCTGCATTCTTCTTTTTTATTATTATGCAGAGTTACCGTTTACATGCTAATCTTTTCATGCAATATTTTTTTTTTCAGAAATGGCAGGACATCATAAAAGAGGTGAAGTTCCTACAGAAGCTCAGACACCCCAATACCATTGAATATAAAGGGTGCTACCTCAGAGAGCACACGGCATGGGTAAGTGTGCATTCATACTTGTGCAATAGCGGTGAGATGTTTGTCTGATGCGCTAATGTTGTCTGTCTCTCCTGTTAGCTGGTGATGGAATACTGTTTAGGATCAGCCTCTGATCTTTTAGAGGGTGAGTAGTTCATGTCTGCCCCTCTTCACAAAACCTTAGTTTCAAACCCAAATCAAGTCATCAAACTGTCCCTCAGCTGCCCTGTTTGACTTCAGATATCTCCATTTGTTTTTGCTGCCTTTGCTGTGCAAATTGTTATTAATCACCAAGACAAATTTAAACGACAAAAAAAAAAATCAAAATCTTGGAAAAATAGGCAACGTTCTCTGCTCTCAAACGGTGGGAGGCGTGTCAACTGTCTGCTCTAAAACCACGATCACTTATGGGAATGCTGCCATCTCTCTCATGTTTCAAATACCGCTACAACCTGAATGGATGCTTTCGATTATGTCGGCCATGCTCGGTTGCACCCAGGCGTCATCGAGCCACCCTTTTAACCCCACTCAAATAATCCTAAAGTCAGAAATGAGGGAAAAAAGTGTAACTCCACAATTCAGTACTACATAGTTCACAGACTATTAATGTGTTTAAGAACAATTACTTAACACATTCTTTAAACATTGTCACCTGTTGATAAGGAAACAGGTTTTGTGTAAATAACTTTCTCTTTGTGAAATATGTTTTTGTGTACTAACTTAAATATACATTATCCCACAGTGCATAAGAAGCCTCTACAAGAGGTGGAAATAGCTGCTATTACCCATGGTGCACTACAGGGCCTCGCCTACCTTCACTCTCATAACATGATACACAGGTGAGACCACCAGCGATGCCACTTGCTTAGATTTCTGTTTATTCATAAATCATTGGTTCATTTATCTGCTTAATATTGGATTTTTATGTGTTTAGCCAACACTTTTTATCCAGCATTTTAAGTATAAGGAAGCATTTAACATTTTTTCGTAAGGGCTAATAATAAACACAATATACAAAGTTGTTTACAACTAATAATATTAAAATATGGAAGAGAACGGCATTCTTTTTATCTTTAGCAAAAGTTTAGATTTTTCCACTTTGCTGTGTATGGTTTGTTAAGTCTTATGAGATGCACAAATATTTATGTATTGTTTACTTTTTCAGAGATGTGAAGGCAGGTAATATACTGCTGTCTGAGCCTGGTCAGGTCAAGCTTGGAGATTTTGGCTCCGCCTCTATCGTTTCTCCCGCCAACTCTTTTGTGGGCACTCCATACTGGTAAGATCTGGTTGAACCACAGTTTAAGGAAGACTAACATTATTGACAAGTAGATTTAGGGGGAGTTTCCAGGACAGGGTTTAGATTAATCAAGGACTAGGCCTTAGTCATAATATGACATTTGAGTCGTTGTTACAAAAAACAATACTGGTGTGCATCTTAAGACAAAACATTTGCATTGATATATGTTAAGATATGTCGGGGCAAGAGGTTTTTTAAATTACAGCACATCAAACATGCATTTTAATCTGGAACAAGGGTGTAAGCCCTGTCTAGGAAACCACACCTTAAAGTATTTTGTGCATAAAGAAAAAACAGTTAAAAATAGTAACAGTGTGTAATAAACCAGTGCACTGAAACTGGCATCTGATTTCCCAGAAAAATGAAATGAAGCTACTCTGACAGCATATTTTCAAATTGAACGTTTTTAAGTGATTTATGAACTGTATGACATTGCAGTCTACAATATGTACAATAAAAATGTATTGCTTATTCTAAATGGCTTGTAGTTCGCAACACAACCTTTCCTCGGTAGAGCAAGTTTGTTCTGTTTATCATAATCATGTCCTCTCATGTTTAGGATGGCTCCTGAAGTGATCCTGGCCATGGACGAGGGGCAGTATGACGGGAAGGCGGACGTCTGGTCTCTAGGCATCACCTGTATTGAACTAGGTTTGTGATGTTGAAACTGACCTATGACTTTCCACCTCTCACTGACCCCAAATCTTTAGGACTTTTCGGGCATTAACAGGGTTTATTTAGGGCAGTCTGTGACTGTCTTGCTATGGAAAGAGATTTGGGTTTTAGTGTCTAATCTGCTTTGGGGTTGTAAGTTGACTTCTCTTTCTCCCTCTCATTCATTTGCTCTCCTGATGATTCATCTTTTGCTTTTATTGTAACCCTAATAGTTGTCAACTCATTCTGTATTTTGATCTTCATTCTCTTTTTGTCTCTTTTGTTTGTATGCTCTGGTTTTATTTAACTTTTTGTCTCTCTCCCTGCAGCTGAAAGGAAGCCACCCTTGTTCAATATGAATGCAATGAGTGCCTTATACCATATTGCGCAAAATGAAAGCCCTGTCCTGTCATCAAACCACTGGTGAGAACTGGTCTAGTTTGGGTTGTTTGTTTTGTCATTGCCTATTTTTGTCATTGCCTATTGACATTTTCTATTTGTTGATCTAGTTTTGTCTATTTTTAAGTTCTTATAATAATTGTCTTTTATAATCTCATTACTAAAACTTTACTTTTAGGCTCCCATTTTTTGTGATTTGTATATGTTGTTCTGTTGGTATTTTTATATGTTCATCGCCCTTTTTCTTCTCTTTTTTTTAAATGCAGGTCGGACTACTTCCGTAACTTTGTGGACTCTTGTCTTCAAAAGATCCCTCAGGACAGGCCTACCTCAGATGTGCTGCTCAATGTACGACATAACACACACTCACTTGTCACACATATCCTGCTTTCTTGATTACGCAATCTTCTGGTCATGACTATATGCCCCACAATGGCAAGACACAATCACATCAACCAGATTGACATATTACAGGGTTCCCACAGGTCCTTGAAATCCTTGAATGTTTGTGAATCTGTGGGAAAAATTGAAGGCCCTGGGAAGTTTTTGAAAATATAATACATATTTACAGGTCATTGAAAGTGCTTGAATCTATTTTATGCAAGAAGTTTTCTGGAAAAAAATCCATATTATTCCCTGTGTAGTGTAGGATAATATCATAAAAAATCTAGACTTTTTAAGCACACATTCTAAACTGTTCGCTTTAAATGTTTATATCTTCTGTATGCGAATGTTGATTCATACAAAAATGCTTTTTTGCATAGTTGTGTTTGACACATGAAAACATCTCGAGTTACGTATGTAACTGTTGTTCCCTGAGAAGGGAACGAGACGCTGCGTCTCCCTTGCCATACTTCCTGCATTCTTGTTACGCCGTCTTTGGCAATATTTCAGATAGCGATATACCTCCTGGCTCCCGTGTCACCCTGTCTTTGTCGTTAAGCCTCACCATTGGTTGAATTTGATATACACATTCAGACGCACTTACCCCTGGAGGTGTCCCCAAAGTGTCACTGCAATGACACAGCGTGAGTTCCCTTGAAAAGGAATTGTAACAATGTATCTTAAATAGTAAAACGATGTAACCTTGCTCTCACTTGAAACGTGTCCCCACATTTAGTCCTTGAATTTGAGGGTATTGGACCTGGAAAGTCCTTGAAAGGTCCTTGAAATTAATTTAACTAAGGTGTGGGAACCCTGTATAAGAAATGCTTTCAGAGTTTACAATTCAATTTTGAGTGATTTATATCACATTTTGCTGTCTCTGACTATGATTTATCCTGTGGATTAGGCTATTCTCATTTTTTTATCATTTTTAATTTTTACCTGTTTAATTCTTACTGTATGATGGCAAGTTCAATATGAATAAATGACTTTTTATGTTAAGTAACATCAACAAAACTTAATTAAATTGATTTGTTGTTTTTTGTATGCCAATTAATTGTTATCAGAATTTCTAAATAGTCCCACTTAGTCTTGGCACACCCTAAGATTCTCCAGTCAAGATCTGTCTCACATCTGTCACACCTTCTCTCTTCAGCACCATTTTGTGGGTCGAGAGCGACCCCATTCTGTAGTGATGGATCTGATCACTCGCACCAAAGATGCTGTGCGAGAGTTGGACAACCTGCAGTACAGGAAAATGAAAAAGATCCTCTTTCAGGAAACTCACAATGGCCCTACACAAGAGGGAGGAGAGGAAGAAGAGGTGACGTTTGTTTATTTACATGGCACGTCAGAATACAAAAAGTATTTAAACCATTCGAGCAGTAGGATCACATGTTTGTCATGGGTAAAGCTTCCGCCCAGAGAGTACCATCAAATATTTGTGATTTGAGAACGAGCGGTCACGTCACCAGTTGCTGATAGAGAGTTGTGCTGAATGATTGGTATTCACTTGGTTTTCATTCATGTCACAGACAACCAAACATTCCCACGAGTACTGCTATGAAAGTTTTTGTCATAACAATTATAAGTAATTGGTGACACCATTCTCCTCTTAAGTTGACAACACCCAATATGCACTCATTGCCATACATATGCTTTTAACACTATAGCAACACTTTCTAATGAATATATAGTGTTATCAGCGCTTATGTGCAATAATAACTCAAAACTTATGGCATAAAAGGTTAAAAGAATTAAAGTAAATGTTTATTTATGTGTCTGTGTGCGTGTGTAGGAAGCAGAGCCATACCTCTTGCAGACGGGCACTGTGAACAGTATGGAGAGCTCTCAGTCTGTGCCGTCTATGTCCATAAGCGCCAGCTCTCAGAGTTCGTCGGTCAACAGTTTGGCTGACGGTTCGGACGACAGTGCAGAGATGGCCATGATGCAGGAGGGAGAACAGACTGTTACCTCTAATAGCTCCATCATTCACCGTCCCACTGTACGTAGTCAAAGAACGTGATCTTAAAAAAAACTACTTTTTGTGAATAGTCAGTTACACTGTTTTTCTAATACAACTCTGACAGGCTCGTGATAACATCTACGACGACCCCTATCAGCCCGAGATGGAGTCGCAGCAGCCGCCATCGTCGGCCGCCCGGAGGAGGGTGCAACGGAACCGAGATCATTTTGCAACCATCCGCACGGCCTCTCTGGTGAGCAACTGACCGAATTGCAACTTCAAACCCATATTTGTCACACAACGTGTAGCAGAACCTGTTGTTAGCTGGTTATGGTTTTCATCAGACCAAACCAAAAGGTTAAATGGAACTATGAGCCCTATTATCATTTAGAAGGTGTCTCTCCAACACTGTTCCTGAAGAGCACCTGTCATGCAGATTTCAATTCCAACCCCAATCAAACACACCTGAACCTGCTAATCAAGTTGTTCAGGGCTGCCTAAAAATTTGAGGCGTAGGGTTGGATCTAAAATATGCAGGACATGTGCCCTCCAGGAACAACGTTGGAGGCCCATGCATTAAACCTAAATGTTACAACAGGGTTTCCGCGGGGTTGTAAAAGGTAGTAAAAGGTAGTAAATTAAATTACGCCAAATTAAGGCCAGTAAAAAGTAGTAAAAAGTAGTAAGCGTCATCTGACGAGGTAGTAAATTTTCGATTGCCTTTTGTAATGTTATGATGCCTGGAAATTAGTTCAAATCGCCTGCATATCTGGGCAAATAATCAAAGATCTTTCGTCTCTGGGATGTGATCAAAGCCTGGAGTGGAGCCAAATCACGTTCCTCTCTCCGCTGTAAGCTTTCTGTAATCACTACGGACTGTATCACGTTAAGCTGAGGTAAAACTTTTTCAGCTAGCATGGTCAAACTTATAATGCAGGAAGGCTCCGATGTTTTGAAGATCGATAAAGGTGTAAAAGACGATTGACTTGGCTTAGCGAAATAATGAAGATTGGCAAGCCTTTCAGTTCATGGGATAAGAAAACCAAACAGGTAATTGCGTGTCTTTGCACAGTATGACTAACGTAAGGGGTCCTGTATTTTGGGGGTAAATGATTTCTCACGTTACTGATCATCCGCGGCACGCTTTTTAATGCTATGCTGATTTAACCAGTGGCTGATACAACGGGTTTGTTAAACTCGTAGGTAAACTTGTGGTGGCATCCAAATCCCGTGAGAGCGATTGACGAGGAATCATAAGAGGAGCCTGCTTCCGAAATGCTCTCGCGGGACTTTGATGTCATCCACCTGTCGGTTCTTGCAGTTGCATTTGCGTGTGGTCACAAAAACGTAACATTTGTACATATATTTAAGCACAGCAGTTTAAAAACAAGTGATTTTAAGCCATTCAAACACAAACAACAGTGCGTCCGCTGTTTCTGTGTCAGAGGAGCACGCAAGCCGCGCATTCGATTCTCATTGAGCATGTGTTGTACGTATTTTTGCCGCTTAATTGGCCTTAAATAACACACATGCGTCAAAAATCCCGTCTTTGCAAATATCCTCATATAAACACGACCATTTAGTAAACAGCAGAAACATTGCACATAAACTAGCACATCAGCGCTGCCTCTATTGTAACATAATATTTTGTTGATAAATGTAACTTACAGTCATTCAATTAACAACTGTCACTATGGTTACAGACATCCTGTGCGAATTCTACACGAGTTTGACTCGAGTTACTCGTTCAGGGTTTATATTCATACATAACGTTACTGTATTAAAGCTGTGACTGTAAGCTGTTGTGTGAACAGAACAGACCCTGGATTATTTGTTTATGTGTACTGAATAATATATGAAAAAGTTGTATTTGTTCACATTAGTAAATGCATTATATAACATAAACAAACAATGAAAAATATAGAGTATATAATCATTAATTAATTCTTGTTTATGTCATTACAGTAATTGACGGTGGTTCATGGTGCATTCACTAATGTTAACAGTTTCAACTTTGATTAAAAAATTATTAGTAAATGCTAAAATAAATACATTTACAATTAACAATAATAAATAAAAGATTCATTAAAGGTGGTGATATTCATGTTTTCTTTTTATACAGTATAGTGAGTTATTTAGCTGTTTTGCCTTAATCTGAAATGCCCTGCAAACTACAGCTACCTATATATGCCACATGAGACTTCAATATGGAATTTATGGCAAAAAAATCTCCCCTTAAAATGCTATTGGTCTCGCCTACATAAAGTGTTAGGTAAAGGAATATGACTTGGCCTGAAAAATATTTCAGTCAGAAGAATTTTTTCACTTTAATTTTTTTTTTGTATGTTATATATGTCAAAATCTGTGTAAATAATAGAAAGGTCGCTGATTAACACTTGCAATTCAGTGTCGTGATGGTTTTAAAAAATATTCTGAAGGTAGTAAAAAAAGGTATTAAAAAGTAGTAAATTTAACTTAAGGATTGCTGTATAAACCCTGTACAATGAAACAAACATTCAAGAGGCAAGGTATTTTTAAAACTGTGGGGTCATCCATTTTATTTTGATGAACATTACACAATATAACATCGCGACTTCATGAAAATAGCTTTAGCTGTTATAAAAATACAGATTTGTGACCATTTGTGGAACTGAGGGCGTGAAAATGAACACGAATCAGACCAATCATGAACAGCTGTGTCGTCATTACAGCCCCTGCAGCTTCTCTTGGCGAACTGCGCTGGCTGACTCAGGCGGCTGATCTCGAATCGCTCTCGCGGTATGTTAAAGCCATATGACACAGTCACGTGCCTTCAGGCACCAGCTCAAGTTGGACAAAATTAATAACCATCATGCACTGCTTCAAGTCAGCCACCGATCGGACTGCGCAGCGCCGCATGAAGTCGAACACACCTGTAGTGTGTAATAGTCCAAGCCAGTGTTTCCCAACCCAGTCCTACGTGTTGTACCCCTCCAAGGTTGTTTTAATTCTCTCCTTAAGCCAGGTACACACCAAAAGATAATCGGGCTGATTTTGGGCCGATTTCCCCCCTTCCGACAATCCTAGCTATGTCCCGAGTATCGCGAAGGTTTCACAGATTATCTTATCAGATTGTCCCTTCATGTGAGGTTTGTTAAGAGTGTCCGAACCTGCTCGGAAGAACGTCGGAGCCGCGCCGATCGCGAATCGTAAATATTCAACATGTTGAATATTTACGATCAGAAATCCTGATGTGTGTGGGGAATCCCGAGGACAAACGCGAGCACGCTATTGAGATTATCACGTGAAACGAAAACATATCCAATCAGAAAGCGAGATGAGGGAAGACGGAAGCAGTCATGGTGCAGCACAAAGGCAGCTTCGCTATCCGTAGGTCGCATTTCCAGGCTGCATATACGTCATCAAGAACGTATATTCGTCTTATTTCAGAATATATAAAATTGGCTATTATTCGTTGTTCATCGTATATTGTTTTAATAAACTTATGACTTGTGAATGTAATGCTCAGTTAACTTGAATAAACCAGGTTTCATGACGTATGCAGCCTGCATATGCGACCTCAGCAGGCTACAGCCTTCGGATTGAGAAACGGCCAAAGTGAAGTTGATGTGGACAGTAGAGATGGAGGATCAGCTTGTTGATTTGTGGCAACAGCACGAATGTTTATACAACGTGTCTTGTAAAAATTATTCCAAGCACTATCATTGAAATGTCTTCCTGCATATCGTCCGCCATGCTTGTTTTAAAGTCTTGCGAGATTTTGTGGGATTTCCTGTGTTCACAGTCGAAACTCTGATTAAAAATCTGTTTGTGTGTGGTGTGCTGTCTTTACACATAATGGCACACCACACACTATAGGAGCAAAACGGTTAAATCCAGGATTTTTTATCCTCATCTTTGTGGTCTTTCACATTTTGAAAATCTTATAAGATGTAAAAAATCTTCTGGTGTGTACCCAGCATTATATGAAACACCTGATTTACTTATCAGCTTCCTCCCAGAACGTTAAAGATGTCTTCCTAATTAACACACTAACAAGCTGATGTGTTAAATCAGGTGTTTCATATAGGGAGATGTTTCATCTAAAACATCCTGGGAAGGATGCAGTGTAGGATGCCATGTAGTTAGTGCTGTAAATGCGGAGTTTGCGTATGCATTTAAGGACTTCTCAGCTATGTCTCTGAAACTACCGAAATTAGCATCTATTTACCTTTACGAAAGGATGGAGGTGGGGACTAATTTGCATATTCATATATTGGCATATACTAAATGAGGGAATTACACGCAAGCAATTTTAAAGCATGTAGAAAATATTCTTACAGGATAAACTTACTTTTGCTATTATGATGCCCAAAGAGCTTTAAGTGATAAAATGATTGGCTACAGGGAGACTTTGAGTATGCGTGGGCTCTTACATTTTGCTGTATTTGGACATCCATTCCCGTTTTGTTTATTTTTCCAAACTAAATCTCTTTCTCTGTGCAGGTTACCCGTCAGATACAGGAGCATGAACAAGGTTCAGCTCTAAGGGAGCAGATGTCTGGATACAAGCGCATGAGGAGACAGCACCAGAAACAACTTCTGGCTTTAGAGAACAAACTCAAATCTGAGATGGACGAGCACCAGCTCAGACTGGACAAAGAGCTGGAGACTCAGAGAAACAACTTTGGCGGTGAAGCTGACAAGCTGAGTAAGAAACACCAGGCCATCCTAGAAAAAGAGGTGAGAGATGTTAACCCTTAAAATATGACTTTTTTTAACGTCCCATGTATTCAAACCCATGACTTTGTGCTATGAAGTTGTTTATATTAGAAAATTATATATGCATGTGTGCATATTTATGTATACATAATTATTATACACAGTTTGATGTAAACAAAAACATCTGCTATAGATTAATCGCAATTGATCGTTATGCATCCCTAGTTGGGTGGTAAATCATTTTGTTTTTCAGAATGCAGATTAAAATATGGATACTTGATTTTGGTTTGTGTTGATTTGGGAATCATAAGCTACAATTACATGGACACTTTTTGCCTTAGGATTTATCAATCAGATCTGATTGATAAATCCTATTATAGCATTAAAGCTGCATTCAGGCTAGCAGTAGCAGAGCGATGCGATCTCATTACTTTTAATCGAAGCTTGCCGACATCCGGTAACACAAGCAACTGTGACCATTGGTGACTGGATGGGGCGTGTCCAGTTGTGCGACAAAGTTGAGAAAAGTTTATCTTTATGCAAATGATGAGCCACTTTCTGGAGCGACTACCAATGAAGTTCACGTCATTCGTCTCTCGTCAGTTACTGGACTGGACGTTACCCATTTGTTTAGAACAACCAGATTTCGAAATGCTTCCTAATGACCTCATTGAAAGAGTTGGGCGACACACAGCGAGAAAGTCGCTGCTAGTCTGAATGCAGATTTGCACTTTAGCCCTATTCCGACAGGATAAGTTTACGGGGGTAGATGGTGTAATGTAATTTTACCACAAGACTACTATAATATTGATGGTCACGAAATTAGAAATTTCAGTAAAACATTCAGAAGTGGGAGGGGTAACTCGATTAGGCAGCGCATCACCTTTCTTGTCACGTGCACATTACTTTGCTTCCTGATATCACATGTGCAAACAACATGACACAGACGAAAAAACTCAAAACAGTGTGTTTAATTTCACTTTGGGGAGAATGTCAGTTTCGGAAACATTTTCGTGCTGCTGAAAAGTGACTTTTTTTAAGTTTGTGTCTTGGTATTCAGGAACTGACTTGCCATTGACTTGTTTTTCTGCCTAGAATGCAAGTAAATGCTTTTTTAAGCGCTTTTACATTTGAAAAAAACCTGCAAAATAACAGGAAATGACGAAATTTACGTGTATATTTACAGTAGGCATGGGCCGGTATAAGATTCTGGCGGTATGATAACCTGTAGCAAAAATACCACGGTGTTATGGTATCGCCATTGCAACACTAAAATGTTTTATTTTCAAATGCCAAGTAAAAAATAAACCCTTTAATTTATAATATACTCTTAAAAAAGATATATTTTTGTACTGTATATTAAATGTAAACATCAAATCAATCCCATCACTTAATGTTTTAATGAATTTTGTATACACACAGCTTATACCTTTCTCAAACCGATTAGATTTGTAATCGGTTTGGCTCTTTTTATTCCGATTTAGGTGTTTACATGGAGCATTTTCATACAGATTAAACATTTAAACTAGGGATGCATAACGATTAATCGCGATTAATTTATAGCAGAATAAAAGTTTTTGTTTACATAATATATGTTTGTGAACTCTGTATAATAACTTTGTATAGATAAATACACACACATGCATGTATATATTTAAAAAATGTTAACGTGTGTGTATATGCATTTGTATATTTATGCATAATTTATATGTATATAATTATAAATACTTATAAATACTTAATGTGTAAATGAATATATATATATATATATATATATATATATATATATATATATATATATATATATATATATATATATATATATATATATATATATATATATATATATATATATATATATATATATATATATATATATATATATATATATATATATATATTATTATTATTATTATTATTATTATTATTATTATTATTATTATTATTCATTATTATGTTGGCTTGAGAAAGCCAACATACTGTTGTTGCACTTAAACTTATTATTAGTGGTGCTTGCATTTATGCAAGGCATCACTATTATTATCTTGCATACTTATTATTATGTTGGCTTGTCAAAGCCAACATACTGATATTGTATTTAAACTTATTATTATGTTGGCTTGACAAAGCCAACATACTGATATTGTATTTAAACTTATTATTATGTTGGCTTGACAAAGCCAACATACTGTTCTTCGATCTAAGCTTATTATTATTATTATTATTATTATTATTATTCTTCTGGTCCACACTTTTTCTAACAGTAACTCCTCCTAGAGCTTTCAAGCTACACCCACAAAACTTTACAAAACTTTTAAGACTGGTATGTAGATTTATGCTATATCTTTTCTAACTGATGGGACCTACCGAATTCCTAAACGGGGCGCTCAAACACCCCAAATTTTCCATTGACTTAACATTGCGACAAACTTTGACGGGTCATAGCTGCAAGCGAGAAATTTGTAGAAACTTGTGGGTTACCACATTTGAAGAGGCTGGCAGGCTCTGTAAGAACATACATCACATTGGGGTGTAAGTCTCACCCCTGGGGTGTAAGAGACACCCAAATTTCCCCATTGACTTATAATGGGGCAAGGAACGTGCCCATATAAGGGAATAAAAGCGTCCCAGATGGAATATCTTCACTTTAGAGTGTCGTAGAGACATGGGGGTGGGCTCATTTTACTCAGGCATCCAATCAGTCTCTCTGGATCGTCTCAAAGCTGTTAAGCCACGCCCCTAGCAACCATTTTTGGGTACCCTAGCAACATCTCCCATAGACTGCCATTATAAAATGCCCAGATGGATATCTTTGCAGCACAGTGTCACAGAGACATGGGGGTGGGCTCATTTTACTCAGGCATCCAATCAGTCTCTAAGGATTCTTATTGAGGTATTAAGCCACGCCCCTAGCAACCAAATATGAGCACCCTAGCAACATAATAAACAAAGCCTTATATCTCTGGATCCGAACATCATAGAGACATGGGGGTTGGGTCTTTTGGTCATGTTAGCCTTATGCTAGTTTCATGCTAAGTCATACTAGCTTCATGCTAGTTTCATGCTAGCTTCATGCTAATTTCATCATAAATCTTGCTAACTTCATGCTTATTCATGTTAGCATCATGTTAGCTTTATGCAAATTCATGTTAGCATCATGCTAACTTCATGCTAATTCATGTTAGCATCATGGTAGCTTCATGCTAATTTATGTTAGCATCATGCTAGCTTAATGCTAATTCATGTTAGCATCATGTTAGCTTCATGCTAATTAATGTTAGCAACATGCTAACTTCATGCTAATTCATGTTAGCATCATGCTAGCTTCATGCTAATTCACGTTAGCATCATGCTAATTCATGTTAGCATCATGCTAGCTTCATGCTAATTCATGTTAACATCATGTAAGCTTCATGTTAGCATCACGTTAGCTTCATGTTAATTCATGTTAACATCATGCTAGCTTCATGCTAATTCATGTTAGCATCATGTTAGCTTCATGTTAATTCATATTAGCATCATGCTAGCTTCATGCTAATTCATGTTAACATCATGCTAATTCATGTTAGCATCATGCTAGCTTCATGCTAATTCATGTTAGCATCATGCTAGCTTCATGCTAGCTTCATGCTAATTCATGTTAGCATCATGCTAGCTTCATGCTAATTCATATTAGCATCATGCTAGCTTCATGCTAATTCATGTTAGCATCATGCTAGCTTCATGCTAATTCATGTTAGCATCATGCTAGCTTCATGCTAATTCATGTTAGCTTCATGCTAATTCATGTTAGCATCATGCTAGCTTCATGCTAATTCATGTTAGCATCATGCTAGCTTCATGCTAATTCATGTTAGCATCATGTTAGCTTCATGCTTATTCATGTTAGCATCATGTTAGCTTCATGCTATTTCATGTTAGCATCATGCTATCTTCATGCTAATCATGCTAACTTGATGCTTGCTTCATGTTAACCATGTTAGCTTCATGCTAGCTTCAGGCTAATCATGCTAGCTTCATGCTAAATCAGGCTAGCTTCATACTTAAACATACTAACAGCCAGATAGCCTACTAAACTATACATCTGTCAAACCTTTTTAAACGTACAGGCTACGCTTTGGCAAGCCAACATAAAGTTTGTCAACAAACTTTTCTATCTAGTTATTATTCTTCTTCTTCTGAGACTAAAATTTCTGCGCGTAACTCGTCCGACAGCTTTCAAGCTACATCCACGAAATTTTCCACGGACATTCTGACTGGTCTAAAGAAGTGTGCTATATCTTTTTGACGGGATCCGACTTACAGAATTCCTAAAACGGGACATAAAACTTCCGAAAAGTCCCATTTACTTAACATTGTGACAAACTTTGACAGGTCATAGCTGCGAGCGAGAAATTTGTAGAAACTTGTGGGTTACCACATTTGAAGAGGCTGGCAGGCACTGTGAGAACATACCTCACATTGGGGTGTAAGTTCCACCCCTGGGGTGTAAGAGGCCCCCAAAATTCCCCATTGACTTATAACGGGGCAGGAAACCCGCCCATATAAGGGAATAAAAACTTTCCAGATGGAATATCTTCGCTTTACAGTGTCATAGAGACATGGGGGTGGGCTCATTTTACTCAGGCATCCAATCAGTCTCTCTGGATCGTCCCATAGCTATTAAGCCACGCCCCTAGCAACCATTTTTGGGTACCCTAGCAACATCTCCCATAGACTGCCATTATAAAATGCCCAGATGGATATCTTTGCAGCACAGTGTCACAGAGACATGGGGGTGGGCTCATTTTACTCAGGCATACAATCAGTCTCTAAGGATACTTATTGAGGTATTAAGCCACGCCCCTAGCAACCAAATATGAGCACCCTAGCAACATAATAAACAAAGCCTTATATCTCTGGATCCGAACATCATAGAGACATGGGGGTTGGGTCTTTTGGTCATGTTAGCCTTATGCTAGCTTCATGCTAAGTCATACTAGCTTCATGATAGTTTCATGCTAGCTTTATGCTAATTTCATAATAAATCTTGCTAACTTCATTCTTATTCATGTTAGCATCATGCTAGGTTCATGCTAATTCATGTTAGCATCATGCTAGCTTCATGTTAGCTTAATGCTAATTCATGTTAGCATCATGCTAGCTTCATGTTAATTCATGTTAGCATCATGCTATCTTCATGCTAATTCATGTTAGCATCATGCTAACTTCATGTTAATTCATGTTAACATCATGCTAGCTTAATGCTAATTCATGTTAGCATCATGCTAGCTTCATGCTAATTCATGTTAGCATCATGCTAGCTTCATGCTAATTCATGTTAGCATCATGCTAGCTTCATGCTAATTCATGTTAGCTTCATGCTAGCTTCATGCTAATTCATGTTAGCATTATGCTAGCTTCATGCTAATTCATGTTAGCATCATGCTAGCTTCATGCTAACTTCATGCTAATTCATGTTAGAATCATGCTAGCTTCATGCTAATTCATGTTAGCATCATGCTAGCTTCATGCTAATTCATGTTAGCATCATGCTAGCTTCATGCTAATTCATGTTAGCATCATGCTAGCTTCATGCTAATTCATGTTAGCTTCATGCTAGCTTCATGCTAATTCATGTTAGCATTATGCTAGCTTCATGCTAATTCATGTTAGCATCATGCTAGCTTCATGCTAACTTCATGCTAATTCATGTTAGAATCATGCTAGCTTCATGCTAATTCATGTTAGCATCATGCTAGCTTCATGCTAATTCATGTTAGCATCATGCTAGCTTCATGCTAATTCATGTTAGCATCATGCTAGCTTCATGCTAATTCATGTTAGCATCATGCTAGCTTCATGCTAATTCATGTTAGCATCATGCTAGCTTCATGTTAATTCATGTTAGCATCATGCTAGCTTCATGCTAATTCATGTTAGCATCATGCTAGCTTCATGCTAATTCATGTTAACTTAATGCTAGCTTCATGCTAATTCATGTTAGCATCATGCTAGCTTCATGCTAATTCATGTTAGCATCATGCTAGCTTCATGATAATTCATGTTAGCATCATGCTAGCTTCATGCTAATTCATGTTAGCATCATGCTAGCTTCATGCTAACTTCATGCTAATCATGTTAGCTTCATGCTAGCTTCATGCTAATTCATGTTAGCATCATGCTAGCTTCATGCTATTTCATGTTAGCATCATGCTGGCTTCATGCTAATCATGTTAACTTGATGCTGGCTTCATGCTAATCATGTTAGCTTCATGCTAATCATGTTAGCTTCATGCTGGCTTCAGGCTAATCATGCTAACTTTATGTTAAATCAGGCTAGCTTCATACTTAAACATACTAACAGCCAGATAGCCTACTAAACTAAACTTCTGTCAAACCGTTTTTAACGTTCAGGCCAGGCTTTGTCAAGCCAACATAAAGTTTGTCAACAAACTTTTCTATCTAGTTATTCTTCTTCTTCCTCTTCTTCTTCTTCTTCTTCTTCTTCTGAGACTAAAATTTCTGCAGCTAACTCGTCCGACAGCTTTCAAGCTACATCCACGAAATTTTCCACGGACATTCTGACTGGTCTAAAGAAGTGTGCTATATCTTTTTGATGGGATCCGACTTACAGAATTCCTAAAACGGGACATAAAACTTCCGAAAAGTCCCATTTACTTAACATTGCGACAAACTTTGACAGGTCATAGCTCCGAGTGAGAAATTTGTAGAAACTTGTGGCTTACCATATTTAAGGAGGCTGACAGGCCCTGTGAGAACATACCTCACATTGGGGTGTAAGTTTCACCCCTGGGGTGTAGGAGGCCCCCAAAATTCCCCATTGACTTATAACGGGGCAGGAAACGCCCATATAAGGGAATAAAAACGTTCCAGATGGAATATCTTCGCTTTACAGTGTCATAGAGACATGGGGGTGGGCTCATTTTACTCAGGCATCCAATCAGTCTCTCTGGATCATCCCATAGCAATTAAGCCACGCCCCTAGCAACCATTTTTGGGCACCCTAGCAACATCTCCCATAGACTGCCATTATAAAATGCCAAGATGGATATCTTTGCAGCACAGTGTCACAGAGACATGGGGGTGGGCTCATTTTACTCAGGCATCCAATCAGTCTTTAAGGATTCTTATTGAGCTATAAAGCCACGCCCCTAGCAACCAAATATGAGCACCCTAGCAACATGATAAACAAAGCCTTATATCTCTGGATCCGAACATCATAGAGACATGGGGGTTGGGTCTTTTGGTCATGTTAGCTTCATGCTAGCTTCAAGCTAAGTCATACTAGCTTCATGCTAGTTTCATGCTAGCTTTATGCTAATTTCATAATAAATCTTGCTAACTTCATGCTTATTCATGTTAGCATCATGCTAGCTTAATGCTAATTCATGTTAGCATCATGCTAGCTTCATGCTAATTCATGTTAGCATCATGCTAGCTTCATGCTAATTCATGTTAGCTTCATGCTAGCTTCATGCTAATTCATGTTAGCATCATGCTAGCTTCATGCTAATTCATGTTAGCATTATGCTAGCTTCATGCTAATTCATGTTAGCATCATGCTAGCTTCATGCTAATTCATGTTAGCATCATGCTAGCTTCATGCTAATTCATGTTAGCATCATGCTAGCTTCATGCTAATTCATGTTAGCATCATGCTAGCTTCATGCTAATTCATGTTAGCATCATGCTAGCTTCATGCTAACTTCATGCTAATTCATGTTAGCATCATGCTAGCTTCATGCTAATTCATGTTAGCTTCATGCTAATTCATGTTAGCATCATGCTAGCTTCATGCTAATTCATGTTAGCATCATGCTAGCTTCATGCAAATTCATGTTAGCTTAATGCTAGCTTCATGCTAATTCATGTTAACATTATGCTAGCTTCATGCTAATTCATGTTAGCATCATGTTAGCTTCATGCTAATTCATGTTAGCATCATGCTAGCTTCATGATAATTCATGTTAGCATCATGCTAACTTCATGCTAATTCATGTTAGCATCATGCTAGCTTCATGCTAATTCATGTTAGCATCATGCTAGCTTCATGCTAGCTTCATGCTAATTCATGTTAGCATCATGCTAGCATCATGCTAATTCATGTTAGCTTCATGCTAGCTTCATGCTAATTCATGTTAGCATCATGCTAGCTTCATGCTAATTCATGTTAGCATCATGCTAGCTTTATGCTATTTCATGTTAGCATCATGCTAGCTTCATGCTAATCATGCTAACTTGATGCTAGCTTCATGCTAATCATGTTAGCTTCATGCTAGCTTCAGGCTAATCATGCTAGCTTCATGTTAAATCAGACTAGCTTCATACTTAAACATACTAACAGCCAGATGGTCTACTAAACTAAACTTCTGTCAAACCGTTTTAAACGTTCAGGCCAGGCTTTGTCAAGCCAACATAAAGTTTGTCAACAAACTTTTCTATCTAGTTATTATTATTATTATTCTTTTTCTTCTGAGACTAAAATTTCTAACTCTAACTCCTCCTAGAGCTTTCAAGCTACAGCCACCAAACTTTGCACAGACCTTCAGTCTGATCTGAGGAGGTGTGCTATATCTTTTCTAAGGGATCGGACTTACGGTTCTCCTAAACCGTCCGATCAAACATCCCAAAAAAGTCCCATAGACTTACATTCATAGAATGTTTAGGCTGAGTGTTTATTTTCAAATTCTAACTGTCAACTCTCATTCATACAAATACATTACATCATCTCTAAACCTCTCTCAGTCTATCTCTGTCTCACAAAACTCACTCAATAGCACAGACAAACACAACTACACACATACACACACACACACACAACCACACAGACACACAACCACACACAACTACACACAGACACACAACTACACACAGACACACAACTACACACACAAACACAAAATTATATATAACATACTGTCACAAAAACACAGACACGCACACACACACAGACACACAACCACACACAAATACACATAGACACACAACTACACACAGAAACACAATTACAAACACAAACTTATATATAACATACTGTCACAAAAACACAGACATGCACACACACACACACACACACACACACACACACACACACACACACACACACACACACACACACCACAAATATACACACACAAACACAATATTACATTCTGCCCTAAATGCCCCAACTGCCCTAAATGCCCCAACTACCCAATTCTGCCCCAAATGCCCCAACTACCCTAAATGCCCCATCTGCCCCAAACACCCAATTCTGCCCCAACTGCCCTAAATGCCCCATCTGCCCCAAATGCCCCGTCTGCCCCAACTACCCAATTCTGCCCCAAATTACCCATTCTGCCCCAACTGCCCTAAATGCCCCAACTGCCCTAAATGCCCCATCTGCCCTAAATGCCCCATCTGCCCTAAATGCCTCATCTGCCCCATTCTGCCCAAACTGCCCTAAATGCTCCAACTGCCCTAAATGGCCCAACAGCCCTAAATGCCTCAAATGCCCCAACTGCCTCATCTGCCCCATTCTGCCCCAACTGCCCTAAATGCCCCAACTGCTCTAAATGCCCCAACTGCCCTAAATGCCTAGTCTGCCACCCTACTACCCAATTCTGCCCCAAATGACCCAACTACCCTAAATGCCCCATCTGCCCCAAACACCCAATTCTGCCCCAACTGCCCTAAATACCCCATCTGCCCCAAATGCCCCATCTGCCCCAACTGCCCCATTCTGCCCCAACTGCCCTAAATGCCCCAACTGCCCTAAATGCCCCAACTGCCCTAAATGCCCCATCTGCCCCAAATGCCCCATCTGCCCTAAATGCCTCATCTACCCCATTCTGCCCTAAATGCCCCAACTGCCCTAAATACCTCAACTGCCCCACCTGCCTCATCTGCCCCAACTGCCCCATTCTGCCCCAACTGCCCTAAATGCCCCAACTGCCCTAAATGCCCCAACTGCCCTAAGTGCCCCGTCTGCCCCAATTATCCAATTCTGCCCCAAATGCCCCAACTACCCTAAATGCCCCATCTGCCCCATTCTGCCCCAATCTGCCCCAACTAACACATCTGCCCCAACTAACTTAAATGCCCCAACTGCAGCTCCATCTATTACTCTCAGACTAGGCTTTCTCAAGCCAACATAAAGTTTGTTCACAAACTTTAACCTCATCTAGTTATGTTGGCTTGAGAAAGCCAACATACTGTTGTTGCACTTAAACTTATTATTATTATTATTAGTGGTGCTTGCATTTATGCAAGGCATCACTATTATTATTCCCCATACTTATTATGTTGGCTTGACAAAGCCAACATACTGTTATTGTAGTTAAACTTATTATTATTATTAGTGGTGCTTGCATTTATGCAAGGCATCACTATTATTATCTTGCATACTTATTATTATAATTATTATTATATCTTATTCTTATGTCTGCACGTTTTTTCGGCGCGTAACTCGTCCCGCACGGTTTGCCGTAGTCCCATGAAAGCGGGCTCAAATCGACCGGTTTATTGAGGAGAGGTGTGCTATGACTTTTATAAGCGATTGGGTGCAGGATTTCCGAAAGGGGGGCGAAAAACCACCCGAAAAATCCCATTGACTTAACATTGCGCCCAACTTTGACGAGTCATAGCTCCGCTCGAGGATTTTGTAGAAACATGTGGGTTACAACATTTGAAGAGGGTGGTAGGCTCTGTAAGAACATGGATCGCAATGGGGTGTGAGTTGTACCCCTGGGGTGTAAGAGGTGCCCAAAAATGCCCAATGAAAAGTCAATGGGGCAAAATCCCATAGACTTAACATTGCAAAAATTTTGACGGGTCATAGGTCAGAGCGAGGATTTCATAGAAACATCAGGGTTACTAAATTTAAAGAGGGTGGTAGGCTATGTAAGAACATACATGACATTGGGGTTTAAGTTGTACCCCTGGGGTGTAAGAGGCACCCGAAAATTCCCATTGAGGAAACATGCCCATATAAGGGAATAAAACAGTTCCAGATGGGATATCTTTGCTTTACAGTGTCGTAGAGATAAGTGGGTGGGCTCATTTCACTCAGGCATCCAATCAGTCTCTCAGGATCATCCCAGAGCTATTAAGCCACGCCCCTAGCAACCACTTTTGGGCACCCTAGCAACATCTTCCATAGACTGCCATTATAAAATGCCCAGATGAATATCTTTGCACCACAGTGTCATAGAGACATGGGGGTGGGCTCATTTTACTGAGGCATCCAATCAGTCTCTCAGGATCCTTACATAGGTATTAAGCCACGCCCCTAGCAACCACTTTTGAGAACCCTAGCAACATAAAATTCAAACAGTTATATCTCGGCATCCGAACATCGTAGAGACACAGGGGTTGGACCATTTGACTCGTGACTCAGAGTGTAATCATTATGGGATTCCAATTTTTTCCCTAGCAACCAAATACAGTACCCTAGCAACAGAGTAAACAAAGCCTTATATCTCCGCATCAGAACATCGTAGAGACACGGGGGTTGGACCGTTTGACTTGTGACTCGGAGTGTAATCAGTGGCCACATCATTGGTCACTCCCAAGCCACGCCCCTAGCAACCAAAATGAGCACCCTAGCAACATAATAAACAAAGCCTTATATCTCAGCATCAGAACATCGTAGAGACACAGGGGTTGGACCGTTTTACTTGTGACTCGGAGTGTAATCAGTGGCCACATCATTGGTCACTCCCAAGCCACGCCCCTAGCAACCAAAATGAGCACCCTAGCAACATAATAAACAAAGCCTTTTATCTCCGCATCAGAACATCGTAGAGACACGGGGGTTGGACCGTTTTACTTGTGACTCGGAGTGTAATCAGTGGCCACATCATTGGTCACTTCTAAGCCCCGCCCCTAGCAACCAAAATGAGCACCCTAGCAACAGAATAAACAAAGTCTTATATCTCAGCATCAGAACATCGTAGAGACACGGGGGTTGGACCGTTTTACTCGTGACTCGGAGTGTAATCAGTGGCCACATCATTGGTCACTCCCAAGCCACGCCCCTAGCAACCAAATATGAGCACCCTAGCAACATAAAATTCAAACAGTTATATCTCGACATCAGAACATCGTAGAGACACGGGGGTTGGACCGTTTTACTTGTGACTCAGAGTGTAATAACTGGCCACATTGTTGGCCACTCCCAAGCCACGCCCCTAACAACCAAATATGAGCACCCTAGCAACATAATAAACAAAGCCTTATATCTCTGGATCCGAACATCATAGAGACATGGGGGTTGGGTCTTTGGGTCATGTTAGCTTCATGCTAGCTTAATGCTAAGTCATACTAGCTTCATGCTAGTTTCATGCTAGCTTAATGCTAATTTCATAATAAATCTTGCTAACTTCACGTTAAATCATGCTAGCTTCATGCTAACTTTATGTTAACTTCTTGCTAATCATGCTAACATCATGCTAGCTTCATGCTAATCATGCTAACATCATGCTATCTTTATGCTAATCATTCTAACATCATGCTAACTTCATGCTAATCATGCTAACATCATGCTAATCATGCTAACATCATGCTAACATAATGCTAATCATGCTAACATCATGCTTATCATGTTAACATCATGCTAAATTCATGCTAACATCATGCTAGCTTCATGCTATCATCATGCTAATCATGCTAACATCATGCTAATCATGCTAACATCATGTTAGCTTCATGCTAATCATGTTAGCTTCATGCTAACATCATGCTAGCTTCATGCTAATCATGCTAGCTTCATGCTAGCTTGATGCTAATCATGCTAGCCTCATGCTAATCATGTTAGCTTCATGCTAGCTTCATGCTAATCATGCTAGCTTCATGTTAGCTTCATGCTAGCTTCATGCTAATCATGCTAACATCATGTTAATCATGCTAACATCATGCTAACATCATGCTAGCTTCATGCTAATCATGCTAGCTTCATGCTAATCATGTTAGCTTCATGCTAGCTTCATGCTAATCATGCTAGCTTCATGCTAGCTTCATGCTAACTTCATGTTAATCATGCTAACATCATGCTAATCATGCTAACATCATGCTAATCATGCTAACTTCATGCTAATCATGCTAGCTTCATGCTAATCATGTTAGTTTCATGCTAGCTTCATGCTAATCATGTTAGCTTAATGCTAGCTTCATGCTAACTTCATGCTAATCATGTTAGCTTCATGTTAGCTTCATGCTAATCATGTTAACATCATGCTAGCTTCATGTTAACTTCATGCTAACTTCATGCTAATCATGCTAACATCATGCCAACTTCCTGATAATCATGCTAACATCATGCTAACTTCATGCTAATCATATTAACATCATGTTAGCTTCATGCTAATGATGTTCGCTTTATGCTAGCTTCATGCTAATAATGTTAACATCATACTACCTTCACGTTATTTATGCTAACATCATGCTAGCTTCATGGTAATCATACTACCTTCAATAAACAAAGCCTTATATCTCCACATCAGAACATCGTAGAGACACGGGGGTTGGACCGTTTGACTCGTGACTTGAAGTATAATCATACATTGCCCCCAGAATTTTGCCACGGCAAGCACCACTTCACATTTTCTTCAGGAAATGTACCTATCTAGTTATTATTATTATTATTTTTCTTCTGAGACTAAATTTCTGCAGCTAACTCGTCCGACAGCTTTCAAGCTACATCCACCAAATTTTCCACGGACATTCTAACTGGTCTGAAGAAGTGTGCTATGACTTTTTGAAGGGATCCGACTTACAGAATTCCTAAAACGGGAAATAAAAATTCCGAAAGTCTCATTGACTTAACATTGGACAAACTTTGACGGGTTCTAGCTGCGAGCGAGAATTTTGTAGAAACTTGTGGCTTACCACATTTGAAGAGGCTGGCAGGCACTGTGAGAACATACCTCACATTGGGGTGTAAGTTTCACCCCTGGGGTGTAAGAGGCCCCCAAAATTCCCCATTGACTTATAACGGGGCAGGAAACACGCCCATATAAGGGAATAAAACGTTCCAGATGGAATATCTTCGCTTTACAGTGTCATAGAGACATGGGGGTGGGCTCATTTTACTCAGGCATCCAATCAGTCTCTCTGGATCGTCCCATAGCTATTAAGCCACGCCCCTAGCAACCATTTTTGGGCACCCTAGCAACATCTCCCATAGACTGCCATTATAAAATGCCCCGATGGATATCTTTGCAGCACAGTGTCACAGAGACATGGGGGTGGGCTCATTTTACTCAGGCATCCAATCAGTCTCTAAGGATTCTTATTGAGGTATTAAGCCACGCCCCTAGCAACCAAATATGAGCACCCTAGCAACATAGTAAACAAAGCCTTATATCTCTGGATCCGAACATCATAGAGACATGGGGGTTGGGTCTTTTGGTCATGTTAGCTTCATGCTAACTTCATGCTAAGTCATACTAGCTTCATGCTAGTTTCATGCTAGCTTTATGCTAATTTCATAATAAATCTTGCTAACTTCATGCTTATTCATGTTAGCATCATGCTAGCTTCATGCTAAATCATGTTAGCATCATGCTAGCTTCATGCTAATTCATGTTAGCATCATGCTAGCTTCATGCTAATTCATGTTAGCATCATGCTAACTTCATGTTAATTCATGTTAGCATCATGCTAGCTTCATGCTAATTCATGTTAGCATCATGCTAGCTTCATGCTAATTCATGTTAGCATCATGCTAGCTTCATGCTAATTCATGTTAGCATCATGCTAGCTTCATGCTAATTCATGTTAGCATCATGCTAGCTTCATGGTAATTCATGTTAGCATCATGCTAGCTTCATGCAAATTCATTTTAGCATCATGCTAGCTTCATGCTAATTCATGTTAGCATCATGCTAGCTTCATGCTAATTCATCTTAGCATCATGCTAGCTTCATGCTAATTCATGTTAGCATCATGCTAGCTTCATGCTAATTCATGTTAGCATCATGCTAGCTTCATGCTAATTCATGTTAGCATCATGCTACCTTCATGCTAATTCATGTTAGCATCATGCTAGCTTCATGCTAATTCATGTTAGCATCATGCTAGCTCCATGCTAATTCATGTTAGCATCATGCTAGCTTCATGCTAATTCATGTTAGCATCATGCTAGCTTCATGCTAATTCATGTTAGCATAATGCTAGCTTCATGCTAATTCATGTTAGCATCATGCTAGCTTCATGCTAATCATGCTTACTTGATGTTAGCTTCATGCTAATCGTGTTAGCTTCATGCTAGCTTCATGCTAATTTATGTTAGCATCATGCTAGCTTTATGCTATTTCATGTTAGCATCATGCTAGCTTCATGCTAATCATGCTAACTTGATGCTAGCTTCATGCTAATCATGTTAGCTTCATGCTAGCTTCAGGCTAATCATGCTAGCTTCATGTTAAATCAGACTAGCTTCATACTTAAACATACTAACAGCCAGATGGTCTACTAAACTAAACTTCTGTCAAACCGTTATAAACGTTCAGGCCAGGCTTTGTCAAGCCAACATAAAGTTTGTCAACAAACTTTTCTATCTAGTTATAATTATTATTCTTATGTCTGGACACTTTTTCGGCGCGTAACTCGTCCCGCACGGTTTGCCGTAGTCCCATGAAAGAGGGCTCAAATCGACCGGATTATTGAGGAGAGGTGTGCTATGACTTTTATAAGCGATCGGGTGCAGGGTTTCCGAAAGGGGGGGCGAAAAATCACCCAAAAAATCCCATTGACTTAACATTGCGCCCAACTTTGACGGGTCATATCTCCGTTCGAGGAATTTGTAAAAACATGTGGGTAACAACATTTGAAGAGGGTGGTAAACTCTGTAAGAACATACATCACATTGGGGTGTAAGTTGTACCCCTGGGGTGTAAGAGGCACCCAAAATTCCCCATTGACTTATAATGGGGCAGGAAACATGCCCATATAAGGGAATAAAATCTTTCCCGATGGGATATCTTTGCTTTACAGTGTCGTAGAGATAAGTGGGTGGGCTCATTTTACTCGGGCATCCAATCAGTGTCTCAGGATCATCTCAGAGCTATTAAGCCACGCCCCTAGCAACCACTTTTGAGCACCCTAGCAACATCTCCCATAGACTGCCATTATAAAATGCCCAGATGGATATCTTTGCACCACAGTGTCATAGAGACATGGGGGTGGGCTCATTTTACTCAGGCATCCAATCAGTCTCTCAGGATCCTTACATAGGTATTAAGCCACGCCCCTAGCAACCACTTTTGAGCACCCTAGCAACATAAAATTCAAACAGTTATATCTCGGCATCCGAAAATCGTAGAGACACGGGGGTTGGACCGTTTGACTCGTGACTCAGAGTGTAATCATTATGGGATGCCAATTTTTTCCCTAGCAACCAAATACAGTACCCTAGCAACAGAGTAAACAAAGCCTTATATCTCCGCATCAGAACATCGTAGAGACACGGGGGTTGGACCGTTTGACTCGTGACTCGGAGTGTAATCATTATGGGATGCCAATTTTTTCCCTAGCAACCAAATACAGTACCCTAGCAACAGAGTAAACAAAGCCTTATATCTCCGCATCAGAACTTCGTAGAGACACGGGGGTTGGACCGTTTGACTCATGACTCGAAGTGTAATCATTATGGGATGCCAATTTTTTCCCTAGCAACCAAATACAGTACCCTAGCAACAGAGTAAACAAAGCCTTATATCTCCGCATCAGAACATCGTAGAGACACGGGGGTTGGACCGTTTGACTCGTGACTCGGAGGGTAATCATTATGGGATGCCAATTTTTTCCCTAGCAACCAAATACAGTACCCTAGCAACAGAGTAAACAAAGCCTTATATCTCGGCATCAGAACATCGTAGAGACACGGGGGTTGGACCGTTTTACTCGTGACTCAGAGTGTAGTCACTATGGGATGCCAATTTTTTTCCCTAGCAACCAAATACAGTACCCTAGCAACAGAGAAAACAAAGCTTTATATCTCCGCATCAGAACATCGTAGAGACACGGGGGTTGGACCATTTGACTCGTGACTCAGAGTGTAGTCACTATGGGATGCCAATTTTTTCCCTAGCAACCAAATACAGTACCCTAGCAACAGAGTAAACAAAGCCTTATATCTCCGCATCAGAACATCGTAGAGAAACGGGGGTTGGACCGTTTGACTCGTGACTCGGCGTGTAATCACTAGTGGATGCCATTTTTTTCCCTAGCAACAGAGTAAACAAAGCCTTATATCTCGGCATCAGAACATCGTAGAGACACGGGGGTTGGACCGTTTTACTCGTGACTCAGAGTGTAGTCACCAGTGTATGCCAATTTTTTCCCTAGCAACCAAATACAATACCCTAGCAACAGAGTAAACAAAGCCTTATATCTCCGCATCAGAACATCGTAGAGACACGGGGGTTGGACCATTTTACTCGTGACTCGTAGTGTAATCACCAGTGTATGCCAATTTTTTCCCTAGCAACCTAATACAGTACCCTAGCAACAGAGTAAACAAAGCCTTATATATCCGCATCAGAACATTGTAGAGACACGGGGGTTGGACCGTTTGACTCATGACTTAGAGTATAATCATATATTGTTCCCCGAAATTTGCCACGGCAAGCACCACTTCACATTTTCTTCAGGAAATGTACCTATCTAGTTATTAGTGGTGCTTGCATTTATGCAAGGCATCACTATTATTATTCCCCATACTTATTATGTTGGCTTGACAAAGCCAACATACTGATATTGTATTTAAACTTATTATTATTATTCTTCTTCTTCTGAGACTAAAATTTCTGCGCGTAACTCGTCCGACAGCTTTCAAGCTACATCCACGAAATTTTCCACGGACATTCTGACTGGTCTAAAGAAGTGTGCTATATCTTTTTGACGGGATCCAACTTACAGAATTCCTAAAACGGGACATAAAACTTCCGAAAAGTCCCATTTACTTAACATTGTGACAAACTTTGACAGGTCATAGCTGCGAGCGAGAAATTTGTAGAAACTTGTGGGTTACCACATTTGAAGAGGCTGGCAGGCACTGTGAGAACATACCTCACATTGGGGTGTAAGTTCCACCCCTGGGGTGTAAGAGGCCCCCAAAATTCCCCATTGACTTATAACGGGGCAGGAAACCCGCCCATATAAGGGAATAAAAACTTTCCAGATGGAATATCTTCGCTTTACAGTGTCATAGAGACATGGGGGTGGGCTCATTTTACTCAGGCATCCAATCAGTCTCTCTGGATCGTCCCATAGCTATTAAGCCACGCCCCTAGCAACCATTTTTGGGTACCCTAGCAACATCTCCCATAGACTGCCATTATAAAATGCCCAGATGGATATCTTTGCAGCACAGTGTCACAGAGACATGGGGGTGGGCTCATTTTACTCAGGCATACAATCAGTCTCTAAGGATACTTATTGAGGTATTAAGCCACGCCCCTAGCAACCAAATATGAGCACCCTAGCAACATAATAAACAAAGCCTTATATCTCTGGATCCGAACATCATAGAGACATGGGGGTTGGGTCTTTTGGTCATGTTAGCCTTATGCTAGCTTCATGCTAAGTCATACTAGCTTCATGATAGTTTCATGCTAGCTTTATGCTAATTTCATAATAAATCTTGCTAACTTCATTCTTATTCATGTTAGCATCATGCTAGGTTCATGCTAATTCATGTTAGCATCATGCTAGCTTCATGTTAGCTTAATGCTAATTCATGTTAGCATCATGCTAGCTTCATGTTAATTCATGTTAGCATCATGCTATCTTCATGCTAATTCATGTTAGCATCATGCTAACTTCATGTTAATTCATGTTAACATCATGCTAGCTTAATGCTAATTCATGTTAGCATCATGCTAGCTTCATGCTAATTCATGTTAGCATCATGCTAGCTTCATGCTAATTCATGTTAGCATCATGCTAGCTTCATGCTAATTCATGTTAGCTTCATGCTAGCTTCATGCTAATTCATGTTAGCATTATGCTAGCTTCATGCTAATTCATGTTAGCATCATGCTAGCTTCATGCTAACTTCATGCTAATTCATGTTAGAATCATGCTAGCTTCATGCTAATTCATGTTAGCATCATGCTAGCTTCATGCTAATTCATGTTAGCATCATGCTAGCTTCATGCTAATTCATGTTAGCATCATGCTAGCTTCATGCTAATTCATGTTAGCTTCATGCTAGCTTCATGCTAATTCATGTTAGCATTATGCTAGCTTCATGCTAATTCATGTTAGCATCATGCTAGCTTCATGCTAACTTCATGCTAATTCATGTTAGAATCATGCTAGCTTCATGCTAATTCATGTTAGCATCATGCTAGCTTCATGCTAATTCATGTTAGCATCATGCTAGCTTCATGCTAATTCATGTTAGCATCATGCTAGCTTCATGCTAATTCATGTTAGCATCATGCTAGCTTCATGCTAATTCATGTTAGCATCATGCTAGCTTCATGTTAATTCATGTTAGCATCATGCTAGCTTCATGCTAATTCATGTTAGCATCATGCTAGCTTCATGCTAATTCATGTTAACTTAATGCTAGCTTCATGCTAATTCATGTTAGCATCATGCTAGCTTCATGCTAATTCATGTTAGCATCATGCTAGCTTCATGATAATTCATGTTAGCATCATGCTAGCTTCATGCTAATTCATGTTAGCATCATGCTAGCTTCATGCTAACTTCATGCTAATCATGTTAGCTTCATGCTAGCTTCATGCTAATTCATGTTAGCATCATGCTAGCTTCATGCTATTTCATGTTAGCATCATGCTAGCTTCATGCTAATCATGTTAACTTGATGCTAGCTTCATGCTAATCATGTTAGCTTCATGCTAATCATGTTAGCTTCATGCTAGCTTCAGGCTAATCATGCTAACTTTATGTTAAATCAGGCTAGCTTCATACTTAAACATACTAACAGCCAGATAGCCTACTAAACTAAACTTCTGTCAAACCGTTTTTAACGTTCAGGCCAGGCTTTGTCAAGCCAACATAAAGTTTGTCAACAAACTTTTCTATCTAGTTATAATTATTATTCTTATGTCTGGACACTTTTTCGGCGCGTAACTCGTCCCGCACGGTTTGCCGTAGTCCCATGAAAGAGGGCTCAAATCGACCGGATTATTGAGGAGAGGTGTGCTATGACTTTTATAAGCGATCGGGTGCAGGGTTTCCGAAAGGGGGGCGAAAAATCACCCAAAAAATCCCATTGACTTAACATTGCGCCCAACTTTGACGGGTCATATCTCCGTTCGAGGAATTTGTAAAAACATGTGGGTAACAACATTTGAAGAGGGTGGTAAACTCTGTAAGAACATACATCACATTGGGGTGTAAGTTGTACCCCTGGGGTGTAAGAGGCACCCAAAATTCCCCATTGACTTATAATGGGGCAGGAAACATGCCCATATAAGGGAATAAAATCTTTCCCGATGGGATATCTTTGCTTTACAGTGTCGTAGAGATAAGTGGGTGGGCTCATTTTACTCGGGCATCCAATCAGTGTCTCAGGATCATCTCAGAGCTATTAAGCCACGCCCCTAGCAACCACTTTTGAGCACCCTAGCAACATCTCCCATAGACTGCCATTATAAAATGCCCAGATGGATATCTTTGCACCACAGTGTCATAGAGACATGGGGGTGGGCTCATTTTACTCAGGCATCCAATCAGTCTCTCAGGATCCTTACATAGGTATTAAGCCACGCCCCTAGCAACCACTTTTGAGCACCCTAGCAACATAAAATTCAAACAGTTATATCTCGGCATCCGAACATCGTAGAGACACGGGGGTTGGACCGTTTGACTCGTGACTCAGAGTGTAATCATTATGGGATGCCAATTTTTTCCCTAGCAACCAAATACAGTACCCTAGCAACAGAGTAAACAAAGCCTTATATCTCCGCATCAGAACATCGTAGAGACACGGGGGTTGGACCGTTTGACTCGTGACTCGGAGTGTAATCATTATGGGATGCCAATTTTTTCCCTAGCAACCAAATACAGTACCCTAGCAACAGAGTAAACAAAGCCTTATATCTCCGCATCAGAACTTCGTAGAGACACGGGGGTTGGACCGTTTGACTCATGACTCGAAGTGTAATCATTATGGGATGCCAATTTTTTCCCTAGCAACCAAATACAGTACCCTAGCAACAGAGTAAACAAAGCATTATATCTCCGCATCAGAACATCGTAGAGACACGGGGGTTGGACCGTTTGACTCGTGACTCGGAGGGTAATCATTATGGGATGCCAATTATTTCCCTAGCAACCAAATACAGTACCCTAGCAACAGAGTAAACAAAGCCTTATATCTCGGCATCCGAACATCGTAGAGACACGGGGGTTGGACCGTTTTACTCGTGACTCAGAGTGTAATCACTATGGGATGCCATTTTTTTCCCTAGCAACCAAATACAGTACCCTAGCAACAGAGTAAACAAAGCTTTATATCTCCGCATCAGAACATCGTAGAGACACGGGGGTTGGACCATTTGACTCGTGACTCAGAGTGTAGTCACTATGGGATGCCAATTTTTTCCCTAGCAACCAAATACAGTACCCTAGCAACAGAGTAAACAAAGCCTTATATCTCCGCATCAGAACATCGTAGAGAAACGGGGGTTGGACCGTTTGACTCGTGACTCGGCGTGTAATCACTAGTGGATGCCATTTTTTTCCCTAGCAACCAAATACAGTACCCTAGCAACAGAGTAAACAAAGCCTTATATCTCTGCATCAGAACATCGTAGAGACACGGGGGTTGGACCGTTTGACTCGTGACTCGTAGTGTAATCACCAGTGTATGCCAATTTTTTCCCTAGCAACCAAATACAATACCCTAGCAACAGAGTAAACAAAGCCTTATATCTCCGCATCAGAACATCGTAGAGACACGGGGGTTGGACCATTTTACTCGTGACTCGTAGTGTAATCACCAGTGTATGCCAATTTTTTCCCTAGCAACCTAATACAGTACCCTAGCAACAGAGTAAACAAAGCCTTATATATCCGCATCAGAACATTGTAGAGACACGGGGGTTGGACTGTTTGACTCATGACTTAGAGTATAATCATATATTGTTCCCCGAAATTTGCCACGGCAAGCACCACTTCACATTTTCTTCAGGAAATGTACCTATCTAGTTATATCTTATTATTCTTATGTCTGCACATTTTTTCGGCGCGTAACTCGTCCCGCACGGTTTGCCGTACTCCCATGAAAGCGGGCTCAAATCGACCGGTTTATTGAGGAGAGGTGTGCTATGACTTTTATAAGGGATCGGGTGCAGGATTTCCGAAAGGGGGGCAAAAAATCACCCAAAAAATCCCATTGACTTAACATTGCGCCGAACTTTGACGGGTCATAGCTCCACTCGAGGATTTTGTAGAAACATGTGGGTTATAACATTTGAAGAGGGTGGTAGACTCTTTAAGAACACACATGACATTGGGGTGTAAGTTGTACCCCTGGGGTGTAAGAGGAGCCCGAAAATTCCCATTGACTTATAATGGGGCAGGAAACATGCCCATATAAGGGAATAAAACAGTTCCAGATGGGATATCTTTGCTTTACAGTGTCGTAGAGATAAGTGGGTGGGCTCATTTCACTCGGGCATCCAATCAGTCTCTCAGGATCATCCCAGAGCTATTAAGCCACGCCCCTAGCAACAATTTTGGGCACCCTAGCAACATCTCCCATAGACTGCCATTATAAAATGCCCAGATGGATATCTTTGCACCACAGTGTCATAGAGACATGGGGGTGGGCTCATTTTACTCAGACATCCAATCAGTCTCTCAGGATCCTTACATAGGTATTAAGCCACGCCCCTAGCAACCACTTTTGAGCACCCTAGCAACATAAAATTCAAACAGTTATATCTCCGCATCAGAACATCGTAGAGACACGGGGGTTGGACCGTTTGACTCGTGACTCGGAGTGTAATCATTATGGGATGCCAATTTTTTCCCTAGCAACCAAATACAGTACTCTAGCAACAGAGTAAACAAAGCCTTATATCTCCGCATCAGAACATCGTAGAGACACGGGGGTTGGACCTTTTGACTTGTGACTCGGAGTGTAATCATTATGGGATGCCAATTTTTTCCCTAGCAACCAAATACAGTACCCTAGCAACAGAGTAAACAAAGCCTTATATCTCCGCATCAGAACATCGTAGAGACATGGGGGTTGGACCGTTTGACTCGTGACTTGGCGGGTAATCATTATGGGATGCCAATTTTTTCCCTAGCAACCAAATACAGTACCCTAGCAACAGAGTAAACAAAGCCTTATATCTCCGCATCAGAACATCGTAGAGACACGGGGGTTGGACCGTTTGACTCGTGACTCGGAGGGTAATCACTAGTGGATGGCATTTTTTCCCTAGCAACCAAATACAGTACCCTAGCAACAGAGTAAACAAAGCCTTATATCTCCGCATGAGAACATCGTAGAGACACGGGGGTTGGACCGTTTGACTCGTGACTTGGAGGGTAATCACTAGTGGATGGCAATTTTTTCCCTAGCAACCAAATACAGTACCCTAGCAACAGAGTAAACAAAGCCTTATATCTCCGCATCAGAACATCGTAGAGACACGGGAGTTGGATCGTTTTACTTTTGGCTTGGAGTATAATCATATATGTTCCCCAGAATTTTGCCACGGCAAGCACCACTCACATTTTCTTCAGGAAATGTACCTATCTAGTTATTATTATTATATTTTATTCTTACATCCGGACACTTTTTCGGCGCGTAACTCGTCCCGCACGCTTTGTTGTAGACCCATGAAAGAGGGCTCTAATCGACCGGATTATTGAGGAGAGGTGTGCTATGACTTTTATAAGGGATCGGGTGCAGGATTTCCGAAAGGGGGGCGTAAAACCACCCGAAAAATCCCATTGACTTAACATTGGGCCCAACTTTGACGGGTCATAGCTCCGCTCGTGGATTTTGTAGAAACATGTGGGTTACAGCATTTGAAGAGGGTGGTAGGCTCTGTAAGAACATACATCACATTGGGGTGTAAGCTGTACCCCTGGGGTGTAAGAGGCTCCCAAAAGTGCCCTAATGAAAAGTCAATGGGGCAAGGAACACGCCCATATAAGGGAATACAAATTTTCCAGATGGGATATCTTCGCATTGCAGCTTCGTAGGGACAAGGGGGTGGGCTCATTTTATTCGGGCATCCAATCAGTCCCTCAGGATCATCTCAGATCTATTAAGCCACGCCCCTAGCAACAATTTTGGGCACCCTAGCAACATCTCCCATAGACTGCCATTATAAAATGCCCAGATGGATATCTTTGCACCACAGTGTCATAGAGACATGGGGGTGGGCTCATTTTACTCAGGCATCCAATCCGTCTCTCAGGACCCTAAAGACTTACTAAGCCACGCCCCTAGCAACCACTTTTGAGCACCCTAGCAACATAAAATTCAAACAGTTATATCTCGGCATCAGAACATCGTAGAGACACGGGGGTTGGACCGTTTTACTTGTGACTAGGGGTGTAACAATTGGGCACATAATTGGCCACTCCCAAGCCACGCCCCTAGCAACCAAATACAGTACCCTAGCAACAGAGTAAACAAAGCCTTATATCTCCGCATCAGAACGTCGTAGAGACACGGGGGTTGGACCGTATGACTAATGACTCAGAGTGTAATCATTATGGGATGCCAATTTTTTCCCTAGCAACCAAATACAGTACCCTAGCAACAGAGTAAACAAAGCCTTATATCTCCGCATCAGAACATCATAGAGACACGGGGGTTGGACCGTTTGACTCGTGACTCGGAGTGTTATCATTATGGGATGCCAATTTTTTCCCTAGCAACCAAATACAGTACCCTAGCAACAGAGTAAACAAAGCCTTATATCTCCGCATCAGAACATGGTAGAGACACGGGGGTTGGACCGTTTGACTCGTGACTCGGAGGGTAATCACTAGTGGATGCCATTTTTTTCCCTAGCAACCAAATACAGTACCCTAGCAACAGAGTAAACAAAGCCTTATATCTCCACATCAGAACATTGTAAAGACACGGGGGTTGGACCGTTTGACTTGTGACTCGGCGGGTAATCACTAGTGGATGCCATTTTTTTCCCTAGCAACCAAATACAGTACCCTAGCAACAGAGTAAACAAAGCCTTATATCTCCGCATCAGAACGTCGTAGAGACACGGGGGTTGGACCGTATGACTAATGACTCAGAGTGTAATCATTATGGGATGGCAATTTTTTCCCTAGCAACCAAATACAGTACCCTAGCAACAGAGTAAACAAAGCCTTATATCTCCGCATCAGAACATCATAGAGACACGGGGGTTGGACCGTTTGACTCGTGACTCGGAGTGTTATCATTATGGGATGCCAATTTTTTCCCTAGCAACCAAATACAGTACCCTAGCAACAGAGTAAACAAAGCCTTATATCTCCGCATCAGAACATGGTAGAGACACGGGGGTTGGACCGTTTGACTCGTGACTCAGAGGGTAATCACTAGTGGATGCCATTTTTTTCCCTAGCAACCAAATACAGTACCCTAGCAACAGAGTGAACAAAGCCTTATATCTCCGCATCAGAACATTGTAAAGACACGGGGGTTGGACCGTTTGACTTGTGACTCGGCGGGTAATCACTAGTGGATGCCATTTTTTTCCCTAGCACCCAAATACAGTACCCTAGCAACAGAGTAAACAAAGCCTTATATCTCCGCATCAGAACATCGTAGAGACACGGGGGTTGGACCGTTTGACTCGTGACTCAGAGTGTAATCATTATGGGATGCCAATTTTTTCCCTAGCAACCAAATACAGTACCCTAGCAACAGAGTAAACAAAGCCTTATATCTCCGCATCAGAACGTAGTAGAGACACGGGGGTTAGACCATATGACTAATGACTCAGAGTGTAATCATTATGGGATGCCAATTTTTTCCCTAGCAACCAAATACAGTACCCTAGCAACAGAGTAAACAAAGCCTTATATCTCCGCATCAGAACGTCGTAGAGACACGGGGGTTGGACCGTATGACTAATGACTCGGCGTGTAATCACTAGTGGATGGCAATTTTCTCCCTAGCAACCAAATACATTACCCTAGCAACCGAATAAACAAAGCCTTATATCTCCGCATCAGAACATCGTAGAGACATGGGGGTTGGATCGTTTTACTCGTAACTGGAAGTATAATCATATACTGTCCCCAGAAATTTGCCACGGCAAGCACCACTTCACATTTTCTTCAGGAAATGTACCTATCTAGTTATTATGTTGGCTTGAGAAAGCCAACATACTGTTGTTGCACTTAAACTTATTATTATTATTATGTTGGCTTGAGAAAGCCAACATACTGTTGTTGCACTTAAACTTATTATTATTCTTTTTCTTCTGAGACTAAAATTTCTAACTCTAACTCCTCCTAGAGCTTTCAAGCTACAGCCACCAAACTTTGCACAGACCTTCAGTCTGATCTGACTTGAGTTGCTATATCTTTTCTAAGCGATCGGACTTACGGTTCTCCTAAACCGTCCGATCAAACGTCCCAAAAAAGTCCCATAGACTTACATTCATAGAATGTTTAGGCTGAGTGTTTATTTTCAAATTCTAACTGTCAACTCTCATTCATACAAATACATTACATCATCTCTCAACCTCTCTCAGTCTATCTCTGTCTCACAAAACTCACTCAATAGCACAGACAAACTCAACTACACACACACACAGACACACACACACAACCACACAGACACACAATCACACACAACTACACACAGACACACAACTACACACAGACACACACACAATTACACACACAAACACAAAATTATATATAACATACTGTCACAAAAACACAGACATGCACACACACACAACCACACACAGACACACAACTACACACAGACACACAATTACAAACACAAAATTATATATAACATACTGTCACAAAAACACAGACTCACACACTCACACACACACACACACACACACACACACACACACACACACACACACACACACACAACCCACAACCACACACAACCCACCACCACACACAACTACACACACACAGACACACAACCACAAAATTACACACATAAACATAATATTACACACACAAACACAACATTACACACCCAATCATACTCACAGAAACACACACATAAATGTCCATCTGCCCCAAATGCCCCAACTGCCCCATTCTGCCCCAAATGCCGCATCTGCCCCAAATGCCCCAAACGCCCCAATTTGCCCCAATTGCCCCAACTGGCCAATTCTGCTCCAAATGCCTCATCTGCCCCAAATGCCTCATCTGCCCCATTCTGCCCTAAATGCCCCAACTGCCCTAAATGCCCCATCTGCCCCAAACTTCCCGTCTGCCCCAACTACCCAATTCTGCTCCAAATGCCCCAACTCCCCCATCTGCCCCGTCTGCCCCAAACACCCAATTCTGCCCCAACTGCCCTAAATACCCCATCTGCCCCAAATGCCCCGTCTGCCCCAACTACCCAATTCTGCCCCATCTGCCCTAAATGCCCCATCTGCCCTAAATGCCCCATCTGCCCTAAATGCCCCATTCTGGCCAAACTGCCCTAAATGCCCCAACTGCCCTAAATGCCTCAAATGCCCCAACTGCCTCATCTGCCATAACTGCCCTAAATGCCCCAACTGCTCTAAATGCCCCAACTGCTCTAAATGCCCCAACTGCTCTAAATGCCCCAACTGCCCTAAATGCCCCAACTGCCCTAAATACCCCATATGCCCCAAATGCCCCGTCTGCCCCAACTACCCAATTCTGCCCCAAATGCCCCAACTGCCCCATCTGCCCTAAATACCCAATTTGCCCCAAATGCCCCGTCTGCCCCAACTGCCCAATTCTGCCCCAACTGCCCCATCTGCCCTAAATGCCCCAACTGCCCTAAATGCCCCATCTGCCCTAAATGCCCCAACTGCCCCATTCTGCCCTAAATGCCCCAACTGCCCTAAATGCCTCAAATGCCCCAACTGCCTCATCTGCCCCAACTGCCTCATCTGCCCCAACTGCCCTAAATGCCCCAACTGCTCTAAATGCCCCAACTGCCCTAAATGCCCCATCTGCCCCAAGTGCCCCGTCTGCCCCAATTATCCAATTCTGCCCCAAATGCCCCAACTACCCTAAATGCCCCATCTGCCCCAAATGCCCCATCTGCCCCATTCTGCCCAATTCTGCCCCAACTAACCCATCTGCCCCAACCAACTTAACTGCCCCAACTGCAGCTCCAGCTATTACTCTCAGACTAGGCTTTCTCAAGCCAACATAAAGTTTGTTCACAAACTTTAACCTCATCTAGTTATTATTATTCTTCTGAGACCAAAATTTCTAACTCTAACTCCTCCTAGAGCTTTTAAGCTACAGCCACCAAACTTTGCACAGACCTTCAGTCTGATCTGAGGAGGTGTGCTATATCTTTTCTAAGGGATCGGACTTACGGTTCTCCTAAACCGTCCGATCAAACATCCCAAAAAAGTCCCATAGACTTACATTCATAGAATGTTTAGGCTGAGTGTTTATTTTCAAATTCTAACTGTCAACTCTCACTCATACAAATACATTACATCATCTCTCAACCTCTCTCAGTCTATCTCTGTCTCACAAAACTCACTCAATAGCACAGACAAACAAATCTACACACACACACACACACAACCACACAGACACACAATCACACACAACTACACACAGACACACAACTACACACAGACACACAATTACACACACAAACACAAAATTATATATATAACATACTGTCACAAAAACAGACATGCACACATACACACACACACACACACACACACACACAATCACACACAGACACACAACCACACACAGACACACAACTACACACAGACACACAATTACACACACAAACACAAAATTATATATAACATACTGTCACAAAAACACAGACATGCACACACACACACACACACACACACACACACAATCACAATCACACACAGACACAGACACAAAACCACACACAACTACACACAGACACACAATTACACACACAAACACAAAATTATATATAACATACGTCCACAAAAACACAGACTCACACACGCACACACACACACACACACACACACACACACACACACACACACACACACACACACACACAACCACACACAACCACACACACACACAGACACACAACCACAAAATTACACACACAAACACAATATTACACACCCAATCATACTCACACAAACACACACATAAATGTCCCAACTGCCCTAAATGCCCCATCTGCCCCATTCTGCCCCAAATGCCTCAAATAACCTAACCGCCCCATTTTGCCCCATTTGCCCCAACTGGCCAATTCTGCTCCAAATGCCTCATCTGCCCTAAATGCCCCATCTGCCCCAAATGCCCCGTCTGCCCCAACTACCCAATTCTGCCCCAAATGCCCCAACTACCCTAAATGCCCCAACTGCCCCAAACACCCAATTCTGCCCCAACTGCCCTAAATGCCCCATCTGCCCCAAATGCCCCGTCTGCCCCAACTACCCAATTCTGCCCAACTGCCCCATTCTGCCCCAACTGCCCTAAATGCCCCATCTGCCCTAAATGCCCCATCTGCCCCATTCTGCCCTAAATGCCCCAACTGCCCTAAATGCCCCAACTGCCCTAAATGCCCCAACTGCCTCATCTGCCCCATTCTGCCCCAAATGCCCCAACTGCCCTAAATGCCCCAACTGCCCTAAATGCCCCATCTGCCCTAAATGCCCCATCTGCCCTATTCTGCCCAAACTGCCCTAAATGCCTCAAATGCCCCAACTGCCTCATCTGCCCCATTCTGCCCTAAATGCCCCATCTGCCCTAAATGCCCCATCTGCCCTAAATGCCCCATCTGCCCTAAATGCCCCATTCTGCCCAAATTGCCCTAAATGCCTCAAATGCCCCAACTGCCTCATCTGCCCCATTCTGCCCCAACTGCTCTAAATGCCCCAACTGCTCTAAATGCCCCATCTGCCCCAAGTGCCCCGTCTGCCCCAATTATCCAATTCTACCCCAAATGCCCCAACTACCCTAAATCCCCTATCTGCCACAAATGCCCCATTCTGCCCCAACTGCCCAATTCTGCCCCAACTAACCCATCTGCCCCAACTAACTTAACTGCCCCAACTGCAGCTCCATCTATTACTCTCAGACTAGGCTTTCTCAAGCCAACATAAAGTTTGTTCACAAACTTTAACCTCATCTAGTTATAATTATTATTCTTATGTCTGCACAAAATCTCGGCACGTAACTCGTCCCACACGGTTTGCCGTAGTCCCACGAAAGAGGGCTCAAATCGACCGGATAATTGAGGAATGGTGTGCTATGACTTTTATAAACGATTGGGTGCAGGATTTTCGAAAGGGGGGCGAAAAACCATCCAAAAAATCCCATTGACTTAACATTGCGCCGAACTTTGACGGGACATAGCTCCACTCAAGGAATTCGTAGAAACATGTGGGTTACATTATTTGAAGAGGGTGGTAGGCTCTATAAGAACATACATGACATTGGGGTGTAAGTTGTACCCCTGGGGTGTAAGAGGCACCCGAAAATTCCCATTGACTTATAATGGGGCAGGAAACATGCCCATATAAGGGAATAAAACAGTTCCAGATGGGATATCTTCGCTTTACAATGTCCTACAGACAAGTGGGTGGGCTCATTTCACTCGGGCATCCAATCAGTCTCTCAGGATCATCTCAGAGCTATTAAGCCACGCCCCTAGCAACAATTTTGGGCACCCTAGCAACATCTCCCATAGACTGCCATTATAAAATGCCCAGATGGATATCTTTGCACCAGAGTGTCATAGAGACATGGGGGTGGGCTCATTTTACTCAGGCATCCAATCAGTTTCTCAGGATCCTTAAAGACTTACTAAGCCACGCCCCTAGCAACCACTTTTCAGCACCCTAGCAACATAAAATTCAAACAGTTATATCTCAGCATCCGAACATCGTAGAGACACGGGGGTTGGACCGTTTGACTCGTGACTCAGAGTGTAATCATTATGGGATGCCAATTTTTTCCCTAGCAACCAAATACAGTACCCTAGCAACAGAGTAAACAAAGCCTTATATCTCCGCATCAGAACATCGTAGAGACACGGGGGTTGGACCGTTTGACTCGTGACTCGGAGTGTAATCATTATGGGATGCCAATTTTTTCCCTAGCAACCAAACACAGTACCCTAGCAACAGAGTAAACAAAGCCTTATATCTCCGCATCAGAACATCATACAGACACGGGGGTTGGACCGTTTGACTCGTGACTCGGAGTGTAATCATTATGGGATGCCAATTTTTTCCCTAGCAACCAAATACAGTACCCTAGCAACAGAGTAAACAAAGCCTTATATCTCCCCATCAGAACATCGTAGAGACACGGGGGTTGGACCGTTTGACTCGTGACTCAGAGTGTAATCATTATGGGATACCAATTTTTCCCCTAGCAACCAAATACAGTACCCTAGCAAATGATTAAAAAAAAGCCTTATATCTCCGCATCAGAACATCGTAGAGACACGGGGGTTGGACCGTTTTACTTTTGGCTTGGAGTATAATCATATATGGTCCCCAGAATTTTGCCACGGCAAGCACCACTCACATTTTCTTCAGGAAATGTACCTATCTAGTTAGTGGTGCTTGCATTTATGCAAGGCATCACTATTATTATCTTGCATACTTATTATTATAATTATTATTCTTATGTCTGCACAAAATCTCGGCACGTAACTCGTCCCACACGGTTTGCCGTAGTCCCACGAAAGAGGGCTCAAATCGACCGGATAATTGAGGAATGGTGTGCTATGACTTTTATAAACGATTGGGTGCAGGATTTTCGAAAGGGGGGCGAAAAACCATCCAAAAAATCCCATTGACTTAACATTGCGCCGAACTTTGACGGGACATAGCTCCACTCAAGGAATTCGTAGAAACATGTGGGTTACATTATTTGAAGAGGGTGGTAGGCTCTATAAGAACATACATGACATTGGGGTGTAAGTTGTACCCCTGGGGTGTAAGAGGCACCCGAAAATTCCCATTGACTTATAATGGGGCAGGAAACATGCCCATATAAGGGAATAAAACAGTTCCAGATGGGATATCTTCGCTTTACAATGTCCTACAGACAAGTGGGTGGGCTCATTTCACTCGGGCATCCAATCAGTCTCTCAGGATCATCTCAGAGCTATTAAGCCACGCCCCTAGCAACAATTTTGGGCACCCTAGCAACATCTCCCATAGACTGCCATTATAAAATGCCCAGATGGATATCTTTGCACCAGAGTGTCATAGAGACATGGGGGTGGGCTCATTTTACTCAGGCATCCAATCAGTTTCTCAGGATCCTTAAAGACTTACTAAGCCACGCCCCTAGCAACCACTTTTCAGCACCCTAGCAACATAAAATTCAAACAGTTATATCTCAGCATCCGAACATCGTAGAGACACGGGGGTTGGACCGTTTGACTCGTGACTCAGAGTGTAATCATTATGGGATGCCAATTTTTTCCCTAGCAACCAAATACAGTACCCTAGCAACAGAGTAAACAAAGCCTTATATCTCCGCATCAGAACATCGTAGAGACACGGGGGTTGGACCGTTTGACTCGTGACTCGGAGTGTAATCATTATGGGATGCCAATTTTTTCCCTAGCAACCAAACACAGTACCCTAGCAACAGAGTAAACAAAGCCTTATATCTCCGCATCAGAACATCGTAGAGACACGGGGGTTGGACCGTTTGACTCGTGACTCGGCGTGTAATCATTATGGGATGCCCATTTTTTCCCTAGCAACCAAATACAGTACCCTAGCAACAGAGTAAACAAAGCCTTATATCTCAGCATCAGAACATCGTAGAGACACGGGGGTTGGACCGTTTGACTCGTGACTCGGAGTGTAATCACTATGGGATGCCATTTTTCCCCTAGCAACCAAATACAGTACCCTAGCAACAGAGTAAACAAAGCCTTATATCTCAGCATCAGAACATCGTAGAGACACGGGGGTTGGACCGTTTGACTCTTGACTCAGAGTGTAATCACTATGGGATGCCATTTTTTCCCCTAGCAACCAAATACAGTACCCTAGCAACAGAGTAAGCAAAGCCTTATATCTCCGCATCAGAACATCGTAGAGACACAGGAGTTGGACCGTTTGACTCGTGACTCAGAGTGTAATCACTATGGGATGCCAATTTTTTCCCTAGCAACCAAATACAGTACCCTAGCAACAGAGTAAACAAAGCCTTATATCTCCGCATCAGAACATCGTAGAGACACGGGGGTTGGACCGTTTGGCTCGTGACTCGGCGGTTAATCACTATGGGATGCCATTTTTTCCCCTAGCAACCAAATACAGTACCCTAGCAACAGAGTAAACAAAGCCTTATATCTTTGCATCAGAACATCGTAGAGACATGGGGGTTGGACCGTTTGACTTGTGACTCGGAGTGTAATCACTAGTAGATGCAAATTTTCTCCCTAGCAACCAAATACAGTACCCTAGCAACCGGATAAACACAGCCTTATATCTCCCCATCAGAACATCACAGAGACACGGGAGTTGGATCGTTTTACTTTTGGCTTGGAGTATAATCATAAATGGTCCCCAGAATTTTGCCACGGCAAGCACCACTTCACATTTTCTTCAGGAAATGTACCTATCTAGTTATTATTATTATTCTTTTTCTTCTGAGACCAAAATTTCTAACTCTAACTCCTCCTAGAGCTTTTAAGCTACAGCCACCAAACTTTGCACAGACCTTCAGTCTGATCTGAGGAGGTGTGCTATATCTTTTCTAAGGGATCGGACTTACGGTTCTCCTAAACCGTCCGATCAAACATCCCAAAAAAGTCCCATAGACTTACATTCATAGAATGTTTAGGCTGAGTGTTTATTTTCAAATTCTAACTGTCAACTCTCACTCATACAAATACATTACATCATCTCTCAACCTCTCTCAGTCTATCTCTGTCTCACAAAACTCACTCAATAGCACAGACAAACAAAACTACACACACACACACACACACACACAACCACACAGACACACAATCACACACAACTACACACAGACACACAACTACACACAGACACACAATTACACACACAAACACAAAATTATATATATAACATACTGTCACAAAAACAGACATGCACACATACACACACACACACACACACACACACACACACACACACACACACACACAATCACACACAGACACACAACCACACACAGACACACAACTACACACAGACACACAATTACACACACAAACACAAAATTATATATAACATACTGTCACAAAAACACAGACATGCACACACACACACACACACACACACACACACACACACACACACAACCACACACACACACAGACACACAACCACAAAATTACACACACAAACACAATATTATACACCCAATCATACTCACACAAACACACACATAAATGTCCCAACTGCCCTAAATGCCCCATCTGCCCCATTCTGCCCCAAATGCCTCAAATAACCTAACCGCCCCATTTTGCCCCATTTGCCCCAACTGGCCAATTCTGCTCCAAATGCCTCATCTGCCCTAAATGCCCCAAATGCCCCGTCTGCCCCAACTACCCAATTCTGCCCCAAATGCCCCAACTGCCCGAACTGCCCCCTCTGCCCCAAACACCCAATTCTGCCCCAACTGCCCTAAATGCCCCATCTGCCCCAAATGCCCCATCTGCCCCAACTACCCAATTCTGCCCAACTGCCCCATTCTGCCCCAACTGCCCTAAATGCCCCATCTGCCCTAAATGCCCCATCTGCCCCATTCTGCCCTTTATGCCCCAACTGCCCTATCTGCCCCAACTGCCCTAAATGCCCCAACTGCCTCATCTGCCCCATTCTGCCCCAAATGCCCCAACTGCCCTAAATGCCCCATCTGCCCTAAATGCCCCATCTGCCCTAAATGCCCCATCTGCCCTATTCTGCCCAAACTGCCCTAAATGCCTCAAATGCCCCAACTGCCTCATCTGCCCCATTCTGCCCTAAATGCCCCATCTGCCCTAAATGCCCCATCTGCCCTAAATGCCCCATCTGCCCTAAATGCCCCATTCTGCCCAAATTGCCCTAAATGCCTCAAATGCCCCAACTGCCTCATCTGCCCCATTCTGCCCCAACTGCTCTAAATGCCCCATCTGCCCCAAGTGCCCCGTCTGCCCCAATTATCCAATTCTACCCCAAATGCCCCAACTACCCTAAATGCCCCATCTGCCACAAATGCCCCAACTGCCCAATTCTGCCCCAACTAACCCATCTGCCCCAACTAACTTAACTGCCCCAACTGCAGCTCCAGCTATCACTCTCAGACTAGGCTTTCTCAAGCCAACATAAAGTTTGTTCACAAACTTTAACCTCATCTAGTTATTATTATTATTATTCTTAAAATTATGCATGCATTTGTGCATATTTATATATACATAATTATTAAACTTCGTTCACACCCATATATGATGTAATCAAAAACTTTTATTCTGCTATAGATTAATCACGATTAATTGTTATACATCCCTAATTTAAACAAATTTCAATTGTCCATGTAAACGCAGCTATTGTTATTATTGTGATTTTTGTCTCTTTATCTGTGTTTTCAGATCAAAGCTGCTCAGACAGAAGAGAAGAAGTTTCAGCAGCACATACTGAACCAGCAGAAGAAAGAACTCAGCAGCCTTCTGGATTCACAAAAACGACAGTACAGGCAACGCAAGGACCAGCTTAAAGAGGTACACACACATACACACTTCTCAATACTGCATAATAATGAATTCGGAGTAATTATAGTCGATAAAGCATTGAATTATAAATGGGTCAAAATGCTGCGATATGTGGGTTGACTTGTAATTTCTATCATATTCATCACATATTCATCACGCCTTTGTGACCCTGAATTCCTTCTCCATGGCAACAGGAGCTGAGTGAGAACCAGTCCACACCGAAGCGAGAGAAGCAGGAATGGTTGGTGCGTCAGAAAGAGTGCATGCAGCAGGTCCAGGCTGAGGAGGAGGCAGGGTTGTTACGGCGACAGAGGCAGTATTACGAGCTCCAGTGCCGACAGTACAAGAGGAAGATGCTTCTGGCGAGGCACAATCTGGAACAGGACCTGCTCAGAGAGGTGAGACTGACGCTTGCTTGTTTAAGTCTGCAAGAACGTTGGTTGGTTATCTGTCAATTCATGATTCAGAATTTCTATTTGTGTGATGCTCGCTTTTGCTAGGCCCACATTGTTGTCATATTTGTCCAACACTATTTTATACGTTACCCCTCTATCCCTCTTGCTCTTTCACATGTAACACCAAATCTCTTCCTTTATCTGTTCGTCCCACTGAAGGACCTAAACAAACGTCAGACCCAGAAGGATCTGGAGTGTGCAATGTTGTTGAGACATCATGAGACCACTCAGGAGCTGGAGTTCAGGCAGTTGGGGCTTGTTCAGCACACTCGGGCCGAACTCATCCGCACTCAGCACCAGAGCGAGTTGGCCAATCAGATGGAGTACAATAAGCGACGTGAGCAGGAACTACGCCAGAAACACGCCGTGGAGGTCCGCCAGCAACCCAAGAGCCTAAAGGTATGAAGGGGTGTTTCAAACCGGTGAGGTTGTACATTTTGATGGATGTTTGTTTAGGAAAATGGGCTCGTCCATACAGATTCCTTTGCATTCATGGGCTCACACCTGCACAAACATTCCTCTGATGTAAACATATGCTTAAATGTTGACTTGAGTCATCAGTCGTTTGGTCTTTGTTCTTCCAGACGAAAGAGCTGCAGATAAAGCGTCACTTCCAAGACACCTGCAAGATTCAGACCAGGCAGTACAAAGCCCTAAGAAACCACCTGCTGGAGACCACGCCCAAATCGGAGCATAAAAACGTGCTGAAGAGACTCAAAGAGGAGCAGACGCGTAAACTGGCCATCCTGGCTGAGCAATACGACCATTCCATCAAAGATATGCTGTCCACACAGGCTGTGAGTAAGGCAAGGAGAGACCGTCTTTAATGCACTGTTTCGCATTCGTTGACATACACTTACACAATGATTTATTGTTCACAGACGATGCATGTGTACAGACGAAAACATGGGTGAAAGACTGTCCATGTGACATTTCACTATAAAATCTCAAAAGACAAAAAATATGACTTGTTCACAACAGGTTCCACATTTAATATGTCTATTGGTTTTCTGCACATCAGAGAACCTCCATGTTAAAGCTAAATGCCTCAATTAACTCCTTCTCTACTGATGCTCCACCCCAACAGTTGCGATTGGATGAGACGCAGGAGGACGAGTACAGAGCGCTTCGCATGCAGCTGCAGCAGGAGTTGGAGCTCCTGAACGCATATCAAAGCAAAATAAAGATGCACACAGACACACAACACGAGCGAGAGGTCAAAGACTTGGAGCAGAGGGTGTCTATACGAAGAGCTCTTCTTGAACAAAGGGTAAAGGAACAATAGAAGGGGGTTATGGATGTATACATGTTTATAATCAAATTAAAGGCTTCTTGGTGCTTTTTCATTGGAAAGTATTGTTCAGTAGGGGAGAGCGGGGCACAACCTAACGCTTTTCGGTTTTGGCTCAATCATTCAAAAAATATTTGAGTTTGATTAAATATATTTTTTACACAAGCAACACACACATCTCTGCTACAAATGAACATTTGAAGTTTATTTCTAGTACTTACCATTCTTGGACAATTACACCAAACGTGACCAAAGTGCAAACGTTACAACTTACCCCATAGGCGGGGCTTATTGTAATTGGACAATTAACCCCGCTGGGTCAAAATATTTTCAAGCCCACCAAAAAAGTTGCTAAGAGCTGCAGACATATTTCAAAACGATGCTATGTTTTAGTTAACAAGACTGATTAATATGACATAGCATTGGGTTTGGTATCTTACACACCCAACTTAGAAACCGAAAAAAAAACATGATGAAAAAATGTACTTGCATACCATTAAAACACTCGTAAATCAATAACACTCTGGAAAAACATGATACATTTCCAACAATTTGCGGGAGATCGTCTTTTGGCAGCGTGAAAAAATACAGCAAAAACAAAACTCTCAACCTTGTGCAACAGTGTAAACATTCGGTGTTACAACTAACCCCGCATTAGTTTTTGCCCCGCGCACCCCTACTGCTCACTTTTGGGGTTTTTTCCTTTGTACAGTAACTGATAAATTTTTTAGTACCACCTCGTTTGAGGTTCCAAGTGAGTTCCAAGGAAACCGGAAAGCTAAGGCTCAGTGGTGCCGTGTCGTACCACGCAATGAAAAAGTATTAGTCTTTGTATTGAAAGCCAACCTATAAAATCTTAAAATGCTACCTGTTTAGGGAGTTATGAAACAAAGCCTTCCCTTTGTCTTCTTCCCTTTTCATTAACCCTTTGTTTCTTCTGGATCCTTTGTCTCTTTTCAGATCGAGGAGGAAATGTTATCCCTCCAGAATGAGCGTTCGGAGCGGATCCGGGCTCTGCTTGAGCATCAAGCTCGAGAAATCGAGTCCTTCGACTCGGAAAGCATGCGTCTGGGCTTTAGCAACATGGCTTTAAGTGGAATACCTGCTGAGGCCTACAATCAAGGTTACTCCAACCCTCCTTCCTCGGGGTCCGGTGGCTGGCCATCCCGTCCCGTGCCACGCTCGGGCAGCCAGTGGAGTCACGGCGTCCAAAATTCTGCCGCGCCGCCATCCTGGCGAAGTCAGAACAGCACAGCCGGGTTCAGCCGAGCGGACCACATCTCCGTCCGCGAGAGAGAACGAGAGCGGGATTTGGAAGGAATGGCCGCCCGTGGCCATCCCGGCTCTCGCTCTTCTGCGTCATCGTCGTCGTCTTCATCGTCATCACATCATCATCAACTTCGCTACGTGCCGCAACAGTACCACCACCAGAGCACACCACACCTTTACCGGGATACCAGAGAGAGAGAGTGGGGTGCTGGTGGTGGTGGAGGTGGAGGAGGAGGAAGTAGTGGGGGAAGTGGGGGGAGTCATCACTCATCTTCATCTCATGGCCACTCACACCACTTCTCCTCCCATGCCTCATCTCAGTCCCTGGCGCTTCTCCCACCACCTCCTCCTCCCCCGCCCATTTCGTTTTCCTCCTCCTCTCCACAATCCTCCTCCTCCTCATCTTCCTCTCAGAGTGGCTACGGAGGAAGGGTCGAGGGGTTGGCTGTGAGAGGCCCCAATCTGCTGGCCCTCAGGAACAGTCCAGGACCTCTTCGGAGGACCGCGTCGGGTGGAGGCGGCGGGTCAGGTGGAGACGGAGGTTTGAGTCGGAGTACATCAGTGACGTCACACATCTCCAACGGATCCCACCTTTCTTACTCATAGAGGGGTCTCAAAAAGGGATATGCAGGTGCAGTTTAGCATATTTCTGAGGGGTGTGTTAGAATTTAACGTGTGCTTTACCTTCAGAGATTAAGTTAGAGAAACAATACTCGGGTAAAGGAAAAATCTTAATTCTAGGTCAAGAATTGACCAGAGAGGCACAGATGAGGACCACTTCAAACCATTTCTAGATGGAAACACCTGTACTTACAAAAAGATCGATCTCAGGGTTACCAAGGAATTAGGATTTGGGAGGGCTCAGGGTTTAGATCAAGAGAGGAAGATAACAAAGTACTGTAAATGAAAAGAAAGGCTTACTGTTGAGTATGTTTGACAGAAGGGATTCAAATAATATAAGTGGTGCCAATACTGTAGATCGGACTCATTGTCTGCTGGTTCGTTTTTCCTTTCGCTTTGAAACTCTTTGAGTTCTGCACTTTTTAAGCTTGCACATAATACTTTTTCATTTAGATTTTAATACTTAAAGACCGTGCTTCCAGATATTGTATTGGGATTTGTCCTGTATCGCATAAAGCTGAATTCAGTGCAGTTCGACTTTATTCTTAGAGGAATTGTTTGCCCAAAATTATATTGTTATTGTTTACTCACCCTCATGTTTTGAAGCCATATGATGCTTTAAGCATTTTTTCTTATCCAGCATTTTTTAAAATTGGTTTTAGTTGGTCACTATATTATGGTAGTGATACAGATTTTAAATACTTCCTTTTATGTTCCATAGGATGTAAAACAGCATATGGGTTCTGAACATTAACTGGGTGAATGAATAATAATAACAAAATCTTTTTAGTCTCCGAGCATTTGTGAGCCAGTAGATGATGAGTCCGACTAATGTCAGTTTTACTGCTATTCAGGGCAGAGAGATTTGAGTCGGATGCAATAGAAAGGTGCTGTAGCATGTGCAGAAACTTGTTTCAGGGAGAAGAGATGTAAACTGAGGAAACCGCAAAGGGCGAATTTTTGTAATTATGTAGATATAACTAAAACAATACTAAAAGAACATCTATCAGTAAGGGTTTTTAAACTGTACATTTGTAATTGAGACTGGCAGGTTTTTATTTCCAAGTTATTTTGTATTCTGTACGTTTCCTTTTTTTTTTAGACGATGCCACATGTCATACTGCCATCTAGAGGCTCAGCTAAACTAAGGCAACTCCGCCCCACTGTCCTTATAAGGGCATGCTGCCATTCAGTTGCAGTTGGTTTTAACTGGGCTACAATTCAGTTATTAGTTTTAAGATTAAACCTGGCTTGGTGAATAAGCCATCTCCTTGACACTATAAATGCAGACTGTGTAAATATGATGTACATGTAGGGGAGTTGAGTTACAAATAAATGCATGAAACTGATGTACAGAGACCATTTGTGTACAAACATACACGACAGGCATTTATAAATGAGTAAATATGTGTATAGTGTCAAAGGTTTTACAGGAAAGTCATATGATTGTTTCTTGTTTACCGCTTTTGATCTATATTGTACTTAAACAATCCGTGTGTATATACAAGCACTAACTCCTGTATAGGTTAATAATAATTTTGCTATGTGAATTGGATGGTGAGATGGAGAAAAGACGATTATTATTACACCTACTACTGCCGCTGTAATATTTTCGTTGTACACTAATTTTTCTTTTTTTTCTACTTTATCCTCCTTTTTGTTTTAATCGATGCTTACAACTAGGCTGGAAACGTTGGCAGTGTCAGTAAAAGTCTCATTTTAGTCCAAAAATATAAAGACTACCTATCCCAGCATTCCTTGTGTTACATCAGGGTAGGAGTCTGTTGTGCAGTGATCTGTCAGGAGAGTAGTATTTTAGATCCAGTATTAAACTTGTACAAAGCATTTTAAAAGAAAATTTTAGCTGTATAGACAATTTCTAGGCAAGTGTCTCGAACAACCCCCTCCAATCCAACAACTTTCTTCCTCCATTTTATGCCGGAATGCATTTTTTTTTTTTTAAGGTATTAAATCACTACAAGAATGGACGAAAGCTACACAAGCTGTTTACAATCGAAATCTCAGCGTGGTGATAGATTAGGCAGGTATTGCCAACGATATTGTGTTCCTTATTTGTGTTCCCACACTGCCAGCTCTGTTAAAACACCAGCGTTCACTAGGACCGTCTATCTCGTTCTCCGTACCCAAGGAGATACCTCATTTCCCTGTACCTCTCGCTCCATTTCAGTGTTCACATCCTCTATCATTCCCAAGCTCCCTTTTATTTTTGCTCCTTTTTCCAGCATTCCCATGTTATTTGTCCTTAATAGGTTACTAGCATTTACGGACAAAGTAGGGGATGAATATACACCTCGGCCCACCTGTAGCTCTGGGCCACCATGTAATGTGTTTACAGCAAGACATGCTGGATTCTTCCTAGTGTATCCTCTTGAGAGGGGTTGCGTTATAAGAGGTATGAAATGGATTGCGTCCTACAGTGTTTGAAAGATTGGAGCCATGAGGGTGGAGGTGAAACTGTGATTGAAAGATTTTGTTTGTGAAAAAATGTATTTCAAGATTGAAATGTGATGTTTGAAAGGCTGATGGAGAGAACGGTTGTTCAGAACTGTAGGCTCACAAAAAAAGGACTAATTACATTCAGGTGAAACGAATACTGGCGGTCTCACGTGATAAAGGACTTGTACAGTAATGGATTAACAGGTTATTAAAAAGGATACAAAAATGATCTTGTTTGTGTGGTCTGTCTGGGCTGATGTACGTGTTGTCTTTGAACTTGTGTAACTTTAAATTGCAAAAATACACATCTGGCATCTACCATCACCACTGTGATGCTGACTGAAGAAGATAAAAGACCGTTTCCATAGAGACAGAGGCAATGCTGAGGTGAAATCTGTTGCCTGCCAAAAGCACATGTTGAGTCCAGGGAAGGGCTATTTTTAGATCCAGTCACAAAAGCTTGGGTGTTTTTATGTAATATATGGCAGTAATATTATCCAGGACTTATATTTTCCTGTGACATTTTGTTCAAATAGCATTTTTTTTTCTTCAGAAAACAATTCTCTGGTTGGAAATTCTGTAGCGTTACTAAAAAATATGATGTAAATGTTATATTGGTGATTTGCTATTCCTACTGGATGCATGTTGAAAGTAAATCTAGTTTTTAAGAAGACACACTGGAGAAAGTATTGTGTACACCGGTGTTTTTAATCCAGCAAAGAAAAAAATTAGGATTAAGATTAAATGTATAGTTTACCTCAAAATTAAAATTTGCCTGTATTTTAATCCGAGCCATTCTAGGTATATATGACTGTCCTCCTTCAGCCAATCACAGAGTTATATTAAATAATATTCTGCCTTTTTTTAGCTTTTTAATGGCATTGGATAGTGCTCCATAAAGGGCATCCATCCATCAAAAACTAATCCATAAATATCTTCCAATGTGAAGCAATGGATTTTTGTGAGGGGGACAATTATTTAAAACATTAAAAACTACAGCCACGTATGTTCATGAGAGAATTGATGTCAGGTAAAAGGCTGACCTCTGACCCAATATTAAAAAAAAACACTTCGGAAGACGTTTAAAACTATGGATTGGTATTTGATGGATGGATGTGCTTTTGGGATTTTTTAAAACATGGGGCACTATCCATTATAATGCTTAAAAGAGACAGGATTCGGTCTCAGACTGTGCAGAAAGTCATACATCTAAGATGGTCTGAGCAGGAGTTTTTAACCCTAATAAGACCCTTGGGGTCAATTTTTACTCCCAAGCCACTTTTCTTCAGTTAAAAACATGGTTCCCTTCATGTCAGTGGAATAAAATTTTGTGACTTTTCCAGATTATCTGTCTAGATTCATATAAAAAAAACTGGGCTTGATTCGGTCGTTCTAAAGAGGCGTAAAAACATTCACTGAATTAGTCCCTTTGGGGGTAAAAATGACCCCAATTGAAATGAATGGGAAATGCAAAAACATATTTTTTCTTCTTTTTATTTGTCAAAAAAAATCAATGCATCCAGAATAAATCTGAACATTTAACACAGAAAGGTAGGCCTGGTACTAGAGCACAAATGTTACATAGAAAATACATGCTCAATCACACACACACACACAAACAGACACACACAAAGGTATGACTGTCACAGAGAGCATTTCTTATAGAATTTGGCAAAAAACAGCCACAGATGCAAAACAAAGACATAAAATGCTCACACAGGTGCTCATGCACAAACACAGACTCACACACAAAGACACCGTAAAACTTGCACACTCATAAAGACAAACACACACGGAAACACACACACTTACATTCAGTCAAATTTCTGTGGCATTTTGTAAAAACTTTTTAAACAATTTAAAATGCATCAAAAACTACAAAAAAATTCTGCTATTTGAAACAATATTTATTTTTAATGTCCTTTCTAATGTTTATATAAACATAAATTCACAAAATGTTTCACTAAAGTACTGATGTTGAGCAGTTGGCCACATTCAGTAAAATGAATGGGTCTCTATGGGCCTCTGCTGGTCGAAGGGTTTTATTTCCTAAACTGTAACCATAAAACTTTTCTAAACACCAAATGAAAACAAATTATATATTATTTCTATCATTAAAATGTATATATTTTTTTGTAATCACTCTTTTAATCTCTGGGGTCATTTTTACCCCCAAGGGACTATAACGTATACAGGAAAATATGGTCTTATGAGAGTTAAACTGAGGTAAATTGACCCTGAGGGGTCAGCCCAGAAGGTTCTAATGGGTCTTCAGAAAATTTCAAAGGAAAAAAGACTAGCAAAATTTGGAAAAGTCAGTTATTTACATTTGTAAACAATTTTGCTATCTTTATAATATTTAAATTACTTTTTATCTAACAGTTTAAATGTTTTTTAATACCAAATATGGATATATATTTTAGGAAAGCGGGCCCTAAGGGTTCATCATATGTGGGTGGTCCCTGACATCATAATGTTTGAAAACCCCTGATCTTTAAACATGAGCATCCTTAAAACGTTCCTTGCTTGGTTAAAAGCACATTATCCTTTAAATAATTTTAGGATTAAGCAAATGTAAGCAAATTTTGTGGTATTTGCCATGGTAATAATTCCTTTGTATAAAAGCTCAGATTTCCTTAAATTCATTGTAAAATCATCTCAAGTGACTTGAGTGCAAGCTTTTAAGGACACACCAAACACACACGCACATGGAAACATTAACCAGTAAAAAGTCTCCCTTCGTCATATTTTATTTTATTGGAAACAGTCCTGTGATACAAAAGAATTATAAAAGAACTAGTAATGTATATATGGCATGTCAACTTTCTTATAGCTTTCATATAGCTTTTTTAAACTTCTATTGTCGATGCTGAGTTCATATATGAAAATATTCAAACATATCTTTCGGGTTAACATGCTGACAGAGCGCGTGCCAGTAAAGGGGATGATTCGTTTAACAGCGCGCGCGCACGCACAGGAAGCATGGTGTCACACGTCACGCTGCCTTTTCAGTCCTCCAACGAGCGAAGGGTTTGAAGAGGGAAATAGAAAACAAGAAGATATATTTCAGCTCCCGTAGAGCTCCGTCCAAATACTAACATAACCATGAGTGAAGAAAACATCTTCCTTTTCGTCCCGAATCTGATCGGTGAGTGTTAATTCATCGTTTCCGGTCTGATCTTAAGTTATCGGACGCACAGATGTACGCATAGAGCTGTATTTAACCGCTGCGGTCTTTAATGAAAACATCTATGTAGTCTACATGTGTTGCTTTTCATTGCTGTTGTGTTTTTACACGTGTAAAATGATTTCAATTACAAATACTATTATCAACCCTAAGCTGTTTAGAATAAAAATTCCTACAAAATCTATTTATGAAATGTTTTGGACCTTATTCCAGCAAGATTCAATGGAGTTTTACTGGCTCCCATCAGCTTGATAATATCCCACCAACAGAACACAGCACATTACCTACAGAGACCATTAGAGAATATATTTATATATAACCATTAAATCTAGGCTATCACAAATAGCAGGGTTGTCACTGTATTAGTTACAGTGACATGCATTAAGGCAGTGGTTCTCAAACTGGGGTCCGGGACCCCCAGGGGGACCCCAGTTTTATGACATTTTATAAAATACATTAAATTATCATGAATTCTGGGAAATTAAACCAAAAAAAGGCAGCACTACTTTTTGGGTCGCACGCTGAAAAAGTTTGAGAACCACTGCATTAAGGAATTTTAATATACTATATGTGTTATTATATTAATAAACTATTGCTTTAATACTCAAATTTTCCTTTCTGTCCTTTTTAGGATATGCCCGTATTGTACTGGCTCTGCTATCCTTCTACTTGATGCCCTGCTGCCCAGGCCCAGCAGTATTCTGTTACCTACTGAGTGCGCTATTAGATGCCTTTGATGGACATGCAGCCCGTGCTCTCAATCAAGGTAGTTATCATTAAACTTCTGCTGTATGTTGTCTTTATTTCTTTCTGCTTTCACTCTGTTTACCCTTCGATTAGGTACAAAGTTTGGTGCCATGCTGGACATGTTGACAGACCGTTGTGCTACCATGTGCTTGCTGGTGAATCTGGCGTTGTTGTATCCATCCTACACTTTCCTATTCCAGCTCAGCATGTGTCTGGATGTGGCCAGCCACTGGCTGCATTTGCACAGGTTTGTTCAATTAAAACTTTTAGCTAAAATCACCCTCTGATGTGCAAAGGATGCATTTTGGGAGGGTTAACTTATGTGATTGTTCTGTTGGTTTATATTCTCCGATTTCAGTCTTTAATTAAATTTAAAATTACGTCCACATTAATTGCATTTTATCCTTCCAGCATGGGAAAAATGGTCCAATGGTTAAACTCTTATCATTGCACAGTTGCTAGCAGATATACCTGTGTGACATTTGTGAATTTTGTATTTGATTTGAATTTTTCTTTTTTCTATTAGTTCCACGATGAAAGGAGCCACCAGCCATAAGACCATTGATCTTTCTGGCAACCCCATCCTACGGCTGTACTACACATCCAGGGTAACAAACTTTTGCATAAACACAATCATAAATTGTCATCATAAACATGCCGTTCCATTTACCATTTTAGCTCATTTTAAAGAGGGTCGCACACCGGCCGCGCAACTCAGCGCTGCGTCGAGTCGCGTCTAGGACAACTCGGAGGTATCGTAAACCGGAAGTGCACATTAAATAGCGCAAGCTTTGTCAGATAGCGTCTACTTCAAAATGCAAAATATACGTTCGCAGCCAATGTTAATCATTAATGATTTGGGACAAATATGATGTTATTTAATGTTAAACTATGTGAGTGGCGCTGTGTGGCGCGACAGGAATTTGAGCAACTTCCTGAGTCAAAACTGGGCTGCGCGGACAGGCGCCACCTGGGGGCGCTGATGTGGGTATACTCATAGAAAACAATGTGATCTAATTCTTTAGAACGGCGCGGCGCTGAGCTGCGCGTCCGGTGTGCAATCCCCTTTAGTCGTAAGCCTGCTTCATTCATTAAAGGGCTGTTTATACAACATTGACGTTCTGAAAAAGCAAATATTTGAAGACATCAAAGTGCAAACAACGCTTTATCGTCGACATAAAATCTATCAAAAAGCAAATCTGTGATGACGGTGACTTCATGCGCATGTGTTAATTCTGTGAATAGAAAGCTGCAGGGATGATTTATTTTTGTAATTCAACCTGGAGGTAAGCTTCACATGGGATTTTTCCATAGGATTATTGCAAAAAATTACCTCTGTGATGAACAAAACTTAACACATTTTATCCATCAAGATAATATTCACATATAAACACAACTTGAAGTCTAAAGTACAGTTATTAGAAATAAAAAGTTAACCTTGGGCTATAAGGCCATAATTTTCATTTGTGATCAATAACGTCTGTAGTCCTATGTAGCAACTTGTTAGTAATCGACCTTTACTTTAAAAAAATTGGCACAAATAATACAGCATTTTAAGTTATTTTCATGGATTCGTGCAAACCCAGATCTTTTTGATACCATTGTCTACATTTTTCATAAAAACGAAAAGGAATATTTCTGTTTTTTACTACATCGTTGTCGTGTGAGCGTTGGTTAACTCACTGAGTTAATAGCCCTTCTGACTCTTTAATTATACATTACTGCTGGGTGTCGGTGGGATAGACTCATGGCTTTGACAGCGACCAATCAGCTTTTTCTTTTACTAAGGAACTGACAAGCCGTTGTCCTCCTCCTGGCCTAATCCAGTCTTTTTCCCAGTAAAAACAAAGTCACATATGTTATAGAGAAATATCAGGGGCTGTCATGTACTCTCTGGCCAGTCTTAAATTCCTAATTAGTTGTTTTGATTAGGAATTAAAGACTGGCCAGAGAGTAGGATGCTGCCATAAATAGTTCATCTAAATGTATGTATGCAAACCTTTTAAAGATGTTCCTAGCTGACATTAATGTTTTTCCACAGCCTGTGCTGTTTTTCATGTGCATGGGGAACGAGCTGTTCTTTGCTCTGCTGTATATAATGCACTACATTGAGGAACCCCAGGGTGAGTATCATCAATCTGTTCTGTATGTTGCTTTAACATATTAATATTTAAAATGTTATTATTGTAAATTTTTCCTTTCTTTAGCTCAGTTTTATTCATATTAGTGACCTTGAAAGATGCCCTATCATATTACAATTGACGCCCCAAGAAAATTAAAGGAACACGCCCAGATTTTGGGAATTTAGCTTATTCACCGTATCCCCCAGAGTTAAATAAGTCCATACATACCTTTCTCATCTCCGTGCGTGCTGTAACTCTGTCTGACGCAGCCCCTGCTAGCTTAGCTTAGCACAAAGACTGGAAGTGAATAGCTTCAGCTAGCAAACTGCTCCAAGTAAGTGACAAATTAACGTGAACATTTTCCAATTTATGTGTTGTGATTTGCAAGTCACACCGTGTACATATAACAAGGTCATACGAGACACAGCAATCTTTTAACAGTATACATACTGGGAACTATATTCTCAGAAGGCGAAGCACTGCTACTGATTTGCTCACAGCACCCGAGAAGCCCCTGGCGAGGAGCAGAGAGTTCGGTCAGAGTTGTGCAAATCACTCCGCCCAAGTGGCGGTGCTTCGCCTTCTGAGAGTGTAGTTCCCAGTGTGTGTGCTGTTGAAGGATGGCTGTGTCTCATATGACCTTTTTTGGTGTAGCAGTGTAGCTATGCAGATCACAACACATAGATGGGAAAGTGTTCGCGTTGTTTTGTCACTTATTGGGAGCAGTGTGCTGGCTGGGGCCGTTCACTTCCAGTCTTTGTGCTGAGCTGGGGTAGCGGGGGCTGCGTCGGACGGGGTTGCAGCACGAATGGAGATGAGAAAGGTATGTATGGACTAACCTAACTCTGGGGGATACGGTGAATAAGCTAAATTCCCAAAATCTGGGCGTGTTCCTTTAACAATACTACATTTAAGGAATAACCATCTTTCTCGTTCTTTCCAGGTTTGGCTGCAGTGGCTGCTTGGAGTTTGCGGCGTGGTCTGTCTGATGAAGTCTGGCATAAGTCTCCTGCACCTCATCACAGCCTCCCGCAACATGGCCGCCATCGATGTGGCCGACCGTGAGAGAGCGAGAAGCAAAGCACAGTGAGGGAGAGAGAGAGAGAGAAAGTGAGATGGTGTGCAGAAGCAAAGAAACAGGGAGAAAATCAAAGGAAAGAGATGGTGCTTCTAAATAATGAGAGTTAGAAGGGATATCTTTGATAGTCATAAGTGTGAATATGTGGAAATCAATCACGGGACCTTGCAAAGCCTCAGTAAGCATTTATATTTATTTAAATATAAATAATCAATGCTAATATACTAGGGCATTTTATTTGTATTCATATTCCTATAGTTGTGCTTTTTATTACTGTTAATGGATGTAGTTGCACTGAGTGTACCATGTTTATGTTTTGTGTGTCATTCATTACATTTTTGAGGTGTCATGTTGGTTTGGGGTTTTTCTGTATGTAATAATTCATTACTATGTTCTTAATGATAATGCATAAATAATTTTAATTGGTTTTAGGATAGTTCTTGTATATCAAACCAACAATATTTACACATACACGCATACATAAAACACAGGTACATTCTACACTTCAGCCGAAATCCTCTTGAGTATTATTGTATTTGGCGGTTGATTATCATTAGTTGTAATATTTAACTAAATTATTTTGTCGTTTATGAAAATGTCAAGCGCTGTTTGATTAGACTCCTATTTGTTATGTTGCAGGTATATCAAAACATATTTATCTATTTGTGTAGTAGTTTAAAGAGTGGTGACATTATAAAAAAAGTGTCTATCATGTGTCTGGCATCAGTTTCATTCACAGGCTTCTGAATGTATTGTTGGATTGTGTCAGAGGGATAGACATACTGTTGCTCCTAAAAACATTTTAAGGGTATATATTATATAATTATTTATAGTATCAGATGCCATAAATATATAAAATGAGAGTGATATAACTGTGAAGTAAACATTTTTGTACCACTGTAAATCAGGCTTATCAATAAATATACCTGACACCAGATATAACTTGTTTTTTATTGTATTTTTTAAGTTAAACTTTTAATGGTGATGTTCCAGGTCCTGTCAGTGCATCGGATGTACATTTAATTCCATCGAGCGCGTACCATTATTATCTGCAGTCGCTCTATATTTACCGCCGCTGCGTCTGCGTACATCTTTACCTTTAAGGACCTGCGACATTTTTTCCACCGGACCGCTCACTTTCCGCACATACGAGCGTGCGGATCTCTGTCTTCGAGGATTTTGTGTCGTGTGCCGTGTTTTTTAAGGAGGAGTGCGTTGATGGTTTCTCGTATCTTTGTTTTACGGTGTAATTTGCGTCGGCCGAACTCGTGCGTCGGAGGGGTGCGAGAGAGGACGACACCGCGCTCGAGAACAACGCGTGGAGGAGGGGAGGAAGACACGGAGGGGGTGTTCACTCAAAATATACTATCCCTTTAAAACAAGGGGGACACAACGGTGGGGGAGATATAGCGGGGCAGAGAAGACGGGATAAAAAAAGAAAAGGAAGAAAGAGCGAGGGTGGGAGGGTGAGTGTGTTGCAGAAAAAAGGAAAAATGTCATCCTCTCGATTGAAATGCCGAGGCGGAGCCATGGACGACGGCCGGTAAAGCGCTCGCTAGACGGGAATGGAATTTAACGCAACACCGAGGCTCGAATAGACGCCGCTCGGGGCCTGGATGGAGAATCTCATAATAAAAATGATGAAATTATTTTCAGCCACGCCATGCGATCGATGCTAGCAAATCATACACACGCCTGCCTTTTGTTTTTTTTTAATACTATTGTTTTGCATGAAAAATGTGTTGGTTGCACACAGCGCTGTCATTAACAATAACGCATTACATGCAGTAAAAACGTAACTTAATGTTGTATTTTATAAAGCATGATGAGCCACTGTTATCTGACAACGGGCGTTACGTCAGCTTGTACTGACAGATTGACAGCTGTAATTCAAGTACATTTACTTCACCATTATTAATCGAGATTTGAGAGTCAGTGCTCTATTTTAATATACATTGCTTAAGGTAATGTGCTTTTTTATTATTTAGATGTCAGTAACGTTAGCGTTGTTTTATATATAACGTAGTGGCTTTTTATTATCAATAGAAAGCACGGAGCAGGGTTGTGATATTTACATATAATTAACAAAATAATATAAAGGGAGACCTCTGACAAGGAAAAATAAACTATTTTAGTCCAGAAAACATCTGTACACATCTGTTTTACACGTCAAGATGGATGCAGCTTGGAGCAACTTCCTCTTTCAGGTAAGAAAATATTTTTAAAGGGGAAATATATATATATATATATATTCAAGTCATGTCGTCGTAGTTTTAATTTAATGTTTACCGTTTGTCAGTAATATTGTGCCACTTTCAAGTCAAGGCAAAGGAATGTTTCAAATTTGTGATTTTGCCCCTTCCTACTACAGACTCCGCCTTCACAGTCCCAAACTGATGCGACCCTCCAATCAGATCTTTTGCCGGAGCTCACGGATGACACTCAGGAACCGCCTCCTGAACACATAGACCCGCCCCCATCCACGGTGGACACAGCAGCGTTGAATGAGGAGCCTCTACCGGGTGAGGGAGGGGCAAAAGAGGAGGGTGGGGGTGTTTAGATTAGTGGAGAGGGAACAGAGGTTATGCTGTTTCTTGTCGTTGTGACATTGGTGACTCGAGGGTAATATAGATGTGTCTTTTTTAGGTGAAATTGGATTATAATTTAGGTCGCCGTAATTTTTTCATCTATGGAGCATGGAGATTTGTGAATGTTGTGATTGATTTTCTTACATTGTCATTTAAAAAAAGTTAGGCACACTTTTTCCAGATTTACAAATACTTGGAACGGGCCATGAAATCAAAACTGACAATTCTTATTTTTTAATAGAATAAATTCAGTGTTAATTATAAACAATTTATCCGTGTGGGTCATTATTTAAAAAAAAGCCATGTGCCCACAATAAACTTAAATCAAAATTTGAAAATGTACTTCCGCTCTCTTGTGGCGATCCTCTGATGACGCCAGCTAGACGGCATGGGCGGGAGCATCTGTTAACCCCACCCCTCCAAGTGTCAGTCTACTGCAAGTTCTATTTCTGAAAAAACGCCTCCTTTTCTATATCCTATCTATTCACAGTGGAAAACAAAAGCCACCCTCGCTATTTTCCTCATGTGATATTCCATTTGACTCGGAAATAATTTTGTGCTAAATTAGGGCAAAAACAACTAGATTGGTGGGGAACTACTTTATAAACAAAAATGATAAACTCACCTAAAGGATTATTAGGAACACCTAATAATGGTGTGGGGGATGTTTTCCTGGCAAACTTTATGCCCCTTAGTGCCAATTGGGCATCTTTTAAATGCCACGGCCTACCTGAGCATTGTTTCTGACTTGTCCATCCCTTTATGACCACCATGTATCCATCTTCTGATGGCTACTTCCAGCAGGATAATGCACCATGTCACAAAGCTCATTTCAAATTGGTTTCTTGAGCATGACAATGAGTTCACTGTACTAAAATGGCCCCCACAGTCACCAGATCTCAACCCAATAGAGCATCTTTGGGATGTGGTGGAACGGGAGCTTCGTGCCCTGGATGTGCATTCCACAAATCTCCATCAACTGCAAGATGCTATCCTGTCAATATGGACCAATATTTCTAAAGAATGCTTTCAGCACCTTGTTGAATTAATGCCACGTAGAATTAAGGCAGTTCTGAAGGCAAAAGGGGGTCAAACACAGTATTAGTATGGTGTTCCTAATAATCCTTTAGGTGAGTGTATGTTACACAACATATGCCTAATAATAATCTTTCGCACTTCTTTTAAAAGCACTAGCACTAACGATTAATTTACACAGGGCGTCAGCATTAACGCTTGACTGAGGACGTGTCTGAAGCGTGGCCCTGACGCAATTGTCATATTGACAACAGCCAATTACAGTGGCCACAACACATCTCCTCTGATCTACGGGCTTGAATAAATGTAATTGGCTAGGCACTAGGTTATTTGAATAAGGCGATCTGATTGGATGACGCCTGCGTTGGCGCTTGAAAAGTTGGGCAATGTACCGTTAGACACCGTCTGCCTTTCTCAGTAACTAAGAATTATGAAATTGTCCAACGTGTTTTTTTTTGTATCAAAATCATAAACAGGATTGTTTAAAGGCAACACTGTAACATTGGATGACTAAACCTACATATCTCTTTTCATTTCTTTCCCAGTGAAGCCAGTTAGTCGACCAGCTCGACCCGCACACATCTGCTCCATATGTAACAAGCAGTTTAAGAACAGTTATAACCTGCGCCGTCACCAGTCTGTCCACACCGGTGTGAAGATGAAGGACAGGGCCGCCAGAGAGAAAATAGATGGAGGGAAGTCCGCAACACGAGTGGAAAGACAAACCATTCCTCTTTCTCTTCTTCATCTGTCCATACCTGCCTCTCTACCCACGACAGTTGACCCCATGGCCCATCCTTCACCAATTGGCAATCAACAGCTGGAGACAGTAGCTGTCTCTATAGCCCCAGCAACAGTTGCCATGTCAGTCAATCAGCCCCTCCCTACTGCAGTGGTGGTTACTGGGACAATGGTGCAGGCTGGTTTGATTTGTGTCTTTTTTGCATACTTTGCATAACCTCGCTGCCCTTCCCTCATCCTGACTTTTCGGTTGGCTCTCTAATTTCACATTTAATATGGCCTCTACACATGCTTTCTTTCCTGTAACAGACTAAAATACTTTTAAAGCTCTATGTACCAATTCCCTAGTCTCACCAAAAATGAGGCTAATGCGTCAGTGGTTGTGTAACATGGTCTCATACGGTACCTGCTCTCACCTCATTTATTCAACACGCACAGTCAGTTGGTTAGTAGGTCAGCAAATATTGTTCTTGATTTACTTGATCTGTTTCTTTCCATGCACAAAATATGCTAATATTTAAATGACTATTTTTGAAGTAGTACAGTCACCCATGTTTCTTGACCCCAATCTGGTTGACCCCAAACCTTTTCGACTGTTGCAGCAATTATAATCATACAAAAAGTGTCATCATTTTGAAATCAGTATTGATTTTTTTTTACATTTATTGTAATAAAGAACTATTACTAATGGTTAACATTTTTTTTACAAATATATTTTTTAAAGGAAAACAGCACTGTTTTTCAATATTTTACTATGTTCTCTTACCTCAACTTAGATGAATTAATACATACCTATCTTTTTTCAATGCTTGCACTTAATCTTTGTACAACGCCTCGTGAATGTGTTAGCATTTAGCCATAGGAATGAATGGGGCTAGGCTAAATGCTAACACATTCAAGAAGCGCTGTACAAAGATTAAAAAGGCACGCATTGAAAAAAGATAGGTATGTATTAATTTATTAATTCATCTGTGTTGAGGTAAAAACATAATAAAATATTGAAAAACTGTGGTGTTTTCCTTTAATCTTAATATGTTTTAATCTCTGACATTTTATTTACCTTTATTTCAGGCTGCACCCAACAGCAACATAGACGAAAACCTAAATAATGCCACCCCGATTCAAATCTCTATACCCATAACAAACGCATTGCCTGTAAATGCAACTCCAATTTCTAATCCCAACCCAAATCCCAATCCGGTAAGGAAAAATCATGCTTGTGAGGCCTGTGGAAAAGCGTTCAGGGACGTGTACCATCTAAACCGGCATCGGTTGTCCCATTCGGATGAGAAGCCGTACTCCTGTCCGATCTGCCAGCAGCGGTTTAAGAGAAAGGATCGAATGAGTTATCATGTCCGATCCCATCAAGGAGGGGTAGAGAAACCATACGTGTGTCCGCACTGCGCCAAGGGCTTCTCACGGTAAGTGTTTTTTTTACTTCTGTGTACCTGAATAGAGGTAAGCACATATGTCGCAGTCAAGACATCTTCAATTAGTTGCATAAAAACACTATAAATGAATAAAACAGCATTTTAGGTTTATTATTTATGTAAACACACACAACTGGGAATAAACAAGAGCAAACTTTTAGGCCAGTTCACAGCAGCTTCCAATAGTAAGTATTACACTGTAGTTGGTCGAGTATTGTGAATGATATTGTTAAATGAAAAGCTATAGAGAGATGCCCTAATTACTAATTCGAGAGTGAAAATGGGTTAGTATGGTGAGAAAAATTAGTGACCTTTTTGTGTCTACTATATTTAGAGACATTTATAGCCATGTACAGGCTTAAACAATGAGGATTTAAACAAATGCAAATTATAGCTTGTACTGTTTCAGTTTTTATTTGCTTTACATTTTTTAGTGCCATAGGTATAGTTTTATTACAAATTAAATGTTTTTACAAACAATATTTATAGGTCGCCCCATAATTTACTTGCCTTATTGCCAATCTGGGTGTATATGACTTTCTTTTTTCAGGCGAATGTAGAGTTATATTAAATAATATCCAGGCTTCTTACTAGCTTTGTATTAGCATTAAATATTTGCCAATTTTTTTAAATCCCATCTATTATCAGATAAAACAGTCCAACTCTGCTGGGTTAATATATGTCTTTTTTGCCCATTTTCGGTTATCCGCAATGGCGACGGCAGGCCCTGCCAACAATTGGCTTCAAAAATGTTCTTAACAAACCTGCGGGTGACATCACGGACACGTCCATATTTTTTTACAGTCTATGGTTGTGACACGTAGGAACAAATGATCATCTTAAATATTGACATGGAGCCGGCGTGCCACCATTTTAGATCTAGTAGAATTACATTCAATTATAGTTTGCATGATCACTAAACACTCTCAAAAATATATGTCACAAACATATCCCTTCAAAAGAAATTATTTACTATAAATCTAAAAGTTTTTGGCTTAGAATAGAAATCCTTTACACCCAGGATGGCATTAAAATGAGTAAATTTTCTGTGAACTATTTCTTTAATTAAAACTTTACATAAAACAACTCAATGACTTTGTCCCTTTTTCGATTTATAAGGGTTATTTACGACAGTTACAAAATCGCTCCAAGTGTTTTGACATTCGTTTCCACTTCTTTGTTGATTCCAGTTGACATGGAGATGTGACATGCAGGCAGATAGTTATTAGGGGTGTAACGATTAATCGTGCAAATGCGCGTTCTCTCAATGAATAATTTTAATGAATTACGGTGAAATCCCGGCACATCCCAAAGCCAGGGGGCGCTCTCATGCAGAAACTCCCTTTGTGCCACAGAAGAAGTAGCATTACGAACGCTATACCAGGAAATGCCTACAGGAATATTTATATCGCTGTTCTTCAAATTATTTCAGGTATTTTCATGATAATAAGGAATATTTTGAATGATTTTGTTTAATGAGTGTTGCTTTTTTAAATGCACGTTATAAACAACTCCGCCTCATAATGATTTTAGATTGATAAGGACTTCCTACTGACCAAATGGCGTAGTACACGCACAAGCTGTGCATGAAACACAGAATCGCAGCCTTGCGATTCAGAATCGATTTCAGACAGGCATTTTTTATGGGACACATGATTAATCGTTACAGCCCTAATAGTTATTGTCATTTTGTATGTATTGTAATCCTTGGTTGAGCCCTCTCTCTGTCTTCTCCAGGCCCGACCATCTTAACAGTCACGTACGACAGGTGCACTCCACAGAAAGACCCTTCAAATGTCCGGTAATCATAACGCACTGCTTTACTATTCTTTCGGTCTCCATTTCCTATTATCCTACTCTTTATCACTGACATTAACTTTTCCTGCATCACTGTAGATTGAACAATCCTATACTTGACTTTCTGAAGGATGCTGTAATCAGTACGGTGTCATAGGGATTTAGATTTGAGGGTAAAGGCCACATCTGTGATGATGCTGGGGCCAAATGATTACATAACTGATTATGTTGCCACAAGTTTTATTCGTACTGTTTTCGTTATAAAAATAAGCGAGGTTGCATGTAATTGTTGGAAGTATTAAAATGCATACCAAAAAAAATCACAATTAAATGCTTTCCTCAGCTGAATAGGGATATTAACATGTTAATCTGTGAAAAAAAATTATTATAGTGAATATCAACAGCATAGTGCTAGAGATGTTGTGGATTGACTTTAAATGCTATTAAATCCAGACCATTTAAGTCATTTCCACTTTAGTTCATTACTAAACCCAAAGCCATCAGCATTGCATCTCATTACAGTATTGCTGTATAATCCAGCGAAATACAGTGACTTATCGTATGTAACTAAGTGCTTATGTATTCTAGCATGTGCTTATCTACTCGTATGTGTGAGGACCTATGCGTGGGCTGCAGCCATATGTGTCTGGTGGTGTGTGAGCCGAGGATGAGTCACGATGTTTGAGTCAGATAAGAATAGGTTTGGAATGCATGAGAGAATTAAGAATGGGTGTATTTCTGTTGATAAATCGTGTTTTTGGTTTGTGCAGACGTGCGAATCTGCCTTCGCTACTAAAGACCGGTTACGAGCTCATATGATCAGACACGAAGACAAGGTTCCCTGCCACATATGTGGCAAACTTCTCTCTCCTGCTTACATCACAGATCACATGAGGGTCCATAACCAATCACAGCATCACGTCTGCCACATTTGCAACCGCAGTGAGTTTCATTGGTTATCTAGTAAGCATGCAAATTTTATTAGTTTTATTAGGAAATGATTGACTACGGTTTTATCAAAATCATTTCTGTTCAACATAGGTTTCACCACACTGACATACCTGCGTGTCCACGCTCAGAAGCACCATGGGCAAGAATGGAAGGAGAGTGGAGTCGGGCGTGGGTCTGGCCCAGGAGGGGTGCTGTTATGCCAGCTGTGCGGTGTGCACTGTAAAACGCCCACGCAGCTGCAGGGGCATATGGCCACGCATACCAACCAGACGGACCCCAACGTTCCTTGCCCCATCAGCAGCACTTCTGGGGCAAATGTGGCGACAGCTACTCTTGTTTCTAGCCCTCCAGTCACGGTTGGCTTGCTGGTGACTGACTGCTCCAGTATTGCTCCTCAAAGCCACAGCTAGCCAACAGCACATCATGAGGAGGCAGGGGTGGGGTGAATGAGATGGGGAATAATAGGTGGGAAGAGAAATGTACAAGAGGAGTGGTCTAACCTGGACAGGTGAGGAAATGTGAATTATAGGTAGAGCTGCGGGCCTGTTTGTGTGCCTAATGATTTGCGAGTATGTGACATGTCTCATTTATACTGAAGTAGCAAAAATGCTAGAGTCAGTTCATTGTTTAAACTGTTATTTTTTTGGTCAAAATATTGGTGCATGTAAGGGGAATCAAATTTTGAGATCATAATTGTTTTAGCTGTATTTCTCACTCCTAATGTTAGATAAAATGTGTTTTAGTGTAGTTATCCCCTCTTCTGTTCCTATTTTGGCACCATTTGTTTATTAATGGAGGTCTGCTATGGAGGAGGAGCTTGTGTGTATGCAAATCAAGATTACCAATCAAACCTCCGTGTTTTCCCACTCCAGGCTACCATGGAAATGCCAACACAAAGATTGCAATGGGAACCTTCTCATTACCCAACCCCTCAAATCCACCTCATATCTTCCTGGCATTGTGCTAAACTTTATGACTTTCTTCAAATGTGTAATATTTTAAGTGAACTGAAGAAACATCATCCTGCTTCACGTGTATTTTATGAGCAGGAAGACTGGGAAGTCTTTTGGATTGTGTGGTCATCATATGCTTTGATGGATGCAGTCTGATATTGTTTTAAAGAAGATCCCCACGTTTCAATGATGATCTGATGAATGACTACTTTGGGTCCCTATGGAGGGATCAATCTGACAATATTCAAATGTTAGGAAACGTAGCACAATGAGATGAATGGACACATCATGCCTCCTAACCATTTCCTTATATCATATTGCCTCACATCTACCTATGATCTTGACGATAAAAAAGATACATTTTAGAATTTATAATACAACTCTGTTGTAAGAGATCATTCCTTTATAAATAATCTTTAGATAAATGACCACTGAGAACGTCTGAGAGGATCAAATACGGGGCCATTCTTTCTCAGTAATCCATGCAAAATGTTGTAAGGGTTTTAAACTTAATCACATGGACAAAATATTTATATTTGTAATGTACGCAGTATATGTGAACGCTACGACAGCATCTATTGTTCAATGCCTCCTTTGATATTTTTCACAATTCTAACTGATCTCGATTTATCGGCTAGTTTTTGTTTTGAGAAAAGACGTTAAATGTAGTGTTAATTAAGCTGCATAGGAATTGTAATCTATATGTTTCAAGTTCTGTTTGTGTTGATGCTTTGGTAAACGCCAATATGTGTTGGTGTCGCTGTATTCTTATCCTAATTAATCTCTGTATAATGATCATGCACCTAATTATACTGAATTTAACTAACTGCAGCCTCTGTTGCGATATTCTGAATATTATGTATGCCTAGTTATCTGGTAATTTTGTGCATTTGATAAGCAATACTGGAAAAGTTGACTCTTTTGATAGAAAGGGTCATAACACTTTCCATAAAAAGTAGGGATGCACCGATATGGAAATTTTGGCCAATACCGATAACCGATAACTCTTTATATTTGGGGGGCGATACCCGATATATATATAGGCCGATAAATATTCATATTATTTTCACAATGAAAAACTCCCAGACCGCGGACATCTTGTCTTTGTGCTAGACTATACTCTTCTTAAGACCGCAACACGTGTCATTTTCGTGCCATGTCACAGAAAGCACCAATCAAAACACCACATGGCCAGCAATGAGCAAGTGAAGTGGTTTAACAAACCAAAATAATCCATAATTTATCCGACCGATAACCGATAATATTAAAAATAAGCCGTTATCGGCCGATAACGATATGTCGGCCGATATATCGTGCATCCCTAATAAAAAGGGAATCTTTGGCATGTTACTATTTTTTTTTAGAAGCATTGGAGGTGAATATCATACATTTTTATTTAATTCTAAATATATCAAGTAAAAAATTAACATAGCATCAAATGTACTTTTTAACACATACATTTTTTGTCAAAACAGGGGTTAAGGCCTGTCCCACTTTAGAGATCTTGGCAATTTTACTTTTCTTGTATCTTTTACTTTTCTTGTATCAGTAGTTAAGATAAGACTACACTGTCATTATTTTGATAATCTTCTGAATTGATATTCATTGTGGAAAAAATATTGGCCAAGTCCCTAAACAGCCCTGTTATTGCATGATTTTTACTTGTTAAAATTGAATTAAATGAACAGTCTTAAAGGGGACATTTCACAAGACTTTTTTAAGATGTAAAATAAATCATTGGTGTCCCCAGAGTACGTATGTGAAGTTCTAGCTCAAAATACCATATAGATAATTTATAATAGCATGTTTAAATTGACACTTTGTAGGTGTGCGCAAAAATGTGCCGTTTTGTGTGTCCTTTTAAATGCAAATGAGCTGATCTCTGTACTAAATGGATGTGCAGTGGTTGGATAGTGCAGATTAAAGGGCAGTATTATCCCCTTCTGACATCATAAGGGGAGCCAAATTTCAATTACCTATTTTTTTACATGTTTGCAGAGAATGGTTTACCAAAACTAAGTTACCAGTTTGTTCTCTTTCACATTTTCTGGGTTGATAGAAGTCAGATTATTATGATATGTCCCCTTTAAAAAATGTGACCCTGTTTGTGAAATCAAGGCTAAAGTCTCATAATCCAATTATAAAATCTTTGACATGACCTTATTCAGTCAATATTAAAGATATCAAGGTTATATAATGTTCCTAGCATTATGTAGGGTGGTTTTATGTAAGAAAGTAAATTATTAAAAAAAAACTTTAGCTGTTTTTTTACAGGCAGGGTCACAAATGTAACATTAAAACATGCATACTTTATCCATCAACAATATATTTTTTACCAGTGTTGATAAACAACTAGTATTTCCCTTAAATTATCAAAAGGTACAAATCTCTATTTGGTCCTAATCCTCATTAAATTAATTTAGACTAAATCTGCAACCTGTTAAACCTATTAATCTGGATTCTGGCATAGTAATTACGATAAATGCTATGAAATTAATTATTATTTTGACATGTATTTGACGTTTTAATTTTGCTAGACCGGAACTAAATCACGCAAATTAAATCTTTATGAATTTATTTAGACATAGAAAATACAACTTCATTTTTTTTAAGTTTAATGTCTGCTGTACGTGTCTTGACGTGTGTATTAACACAGGACAGTGAACGGTTAAATCGCATTGTTTACACCGGTGGTCCTCCCCTCCCCCACGCGCTCATCCCTTCTTTCTTTCGCCTCATCTCCATCCCCCTCTCTCTCAACTCCTCCTTCTCTCTCACTACCGCTACTTCCAACAGCTGATTTCCAGACCAAAGAGAGAAACCCGTCCGGACACGGTCCAGGTTTGGATTCAGCTGCAGCAGGAGGATTTAAAGAGACCGAAAATGCCAGGAAAGCGCTGCGGTCCGCCAGCGTCCGCGATGCAAATTTAAGCTCCGTCGCCTCAGCCATCAGCTCCGAGAGGTTAGCTGCTGTGCTAAAGCTAACTTTACAAACATCTCTAGCGTGTTTACATGTCGTATCACAATTTATCGTTGACTTTTCTTCATCGTAGTATCTTAGTAAAGATTGTTTATATTTAATATCCGATGTTCGGTCTAAATAATATCGTGTGTGGACATAAACATCATATATAGGTCACGGTGCAGAGTAGTTAGCCAGCTAGCCGGAGGTAACAGCTGGAAAGGTCGCGTTAGCTATAAGAAAATACATTACTTGAATTGATAAAAAACTTTTAAAATACCAGAGAGTGATGCTATGCATGCTGATTTTTGTGTTATGTGGACGGCTTATTTTTACGTAAATAATAAGCTTGTAACGAGATGTTTCATTGGATAGTAGCTCGTAGCTTGGATATATGGGGGAAAGAGCAGCCTGAACAAAGATAAGGAACAAAATTGCTGTTAAATTCTGTTGAACCCCATACAGACATGTGACATGAATGCTTTAGCTTTCTGAAGGGTGTCCAGACAAATGTTTTGTCAGAGCACAGACTGATCACATGATTTAAGTACACAAACCTCTGACATATATTTGATTAAGGAATGTAACTGAGAGAGTTGTACTGTTGCATTGCGGATGTATTGCATCATTGTTGTGTGTTTTTATTTATTCTGGCATTATAATTTATTGGATAAATGTTTAGTGTCAGCTTGTTCCAATTTTATAAACATTGTTTGAAAGAACAGTTCACATTTCTGTCATTGTTTACTTGCTCTTATGGTCTTTCAATCCCTTAAAAACCAGAGGCAAATAGATTATATAAAATTAAGACCTATAAATTAAGACATTTAATTAGCTATTTAAAAAAATTTGCATTTGCATTAAAGGTACACTGGTGTGCCTTAATGAATTAACCTGTGCAACCATTTCTTTCTAAAACCACCAATGCTTGTTTTGATATAGGATGGCTTTCCATGGATCCAGTCGGCCAGCAGTATGTGGTAACTTGTTCCCTGGATCAGAGTTAGGCCATAAATACTTTTGTGTCAACACCACGACCGGCACTACCTCGACAGGACTCAGTGCGACGCCAAATCCGACTGGACCCATCGCTCCCGCTGGGACTCCCAGGCACCCGGCATCTCTTGGAGGCAGTGCAGGTGGAGGGGCGGCCATCCCACAACCTCGCAGTAACCCAGCAAGTGAGGTTCCAAGTCCAGCTGAAATGGAGCCTGATCGACCTATCGGTTATGGCGCATTTGGCGTGGTTTGGTAAGTACAGCATTTGTGTCTCAAGACAATGACTTGGCAAATATGAAACCATGTATATATGTGACATACATTTATGCATTTGGCCGGCACTTTTGTCCTAAGAGACTTGCAGTGCATTCAAGGTATACATTTCATCAGCATGTGTGTTATTTAAGAATTGAACCTATAATCTTTTGCACTGCTAAGGTGTTGCTACCAGTTTAGCTTTGGCTTTTCTAAATCGTTTGGGGTTGTGTGAGTACTTGAAAATGCTCGTATCACTTTTGTTATGCTTGTGCTTAGGGGTTTATCAAATTCCCAGCCCTAAGTATTCAACTTCAATATATAAGTCAACCCACGCGCTGTACTCTGTTCCTTGTTTAAATGATCAGACATACATTTTTTTTTCATAAATAATAGTCTATAGTATAGTATAATATAGTCTATATTAGGGGTCTCAAACCTTTTTGTGAGAGAGGGCTACCACAGTAGATAAAACAGTCTGGAAGGCTACTTTTTTTGATATTGTCTACTCTAAACTCTTGTTTTACTTGTTGATTTTATTTTACTTGTTGATATGTTTTATTATTGTTTAAAATGAGCTTCGGATGGCAACTCGCAGACTCTGTGCGGCAAGCTGATGTACCATGTTGGAGACCACTGGTCTATATTATAATGTAGTCTATAGTATTATTGTTTGTAACACTAAAGGAAGAAATTCTGTAAATATTGAAGTGTTTTAAAGTAAATTTAAGTTAAATTTCTGTTTTGTTGTATTGCTTTGTTAGGTCGGTGACGGACCCTCGAGACGGACGTAAGGTGGCTTTGAAGAAAATGCCAAATGTCTTCCAGAACTTGGTCTCCTGCAAGCGCGTTTTCAGGGAACTTCGGATGCTGTGTTTCTTCAAACATGACAATGTAAGTTTTAGGATAGAAACAACATGAAACTTGATCTTAACTAACTATGCAGTCTTATTTTATCTTCGATGTTGTTCATCTTTGTCTAGCTATATTTATTATCTCCTACTTTGTAGACTATATTTATTGTTCGTTCCTCTAATAAAACGTTCAATGCTGTCTTATTTGTAAGTCGCTTTGGATAGGAGCGCTGCTAAATGACTAAATGTAATGTAAATGCATGAGTAGATCGATTATCAAGATGGTTTTGTTGGTTTTAAAGGGATGGGTTTAACAGGCGGTGTACTTTTAATATCATGTTTTGATTTAATGCGGGACATTTGCTTTGGCACAGGTGCTGTCTGCCCTTGACATTCTCCAGCCTCCACAAATCGACTGCTTTGAAGAGATGTATCCTGCTTTTTAAATAATGTGTATAAGGAAAATCCTAAAGTAATGAGAAGATAAAGTAGTTGTATTGTTTCTGAGGATACAGTATGACTGTATAATCATCTATTGCTGATTTTATATGTATTTGTATATCATGCACAAGTCGCCCCTTAAATTTCATCATGTTTTTATTAATAGAAGTTGTTAATGTCGAGTTTGTAGATGTGTTTTATTGATCTGTTATCAGCTTAACTGGAGCCGTGTTATAGATACGTGATCACAGAGCTCATGCAGAGTGACCTGCATAAAGTCATCGTTTCTCCTCAGCCTCTCACCACAGATCACATTAAGGTGTTCCTCTACCAGATACTCAGGGGTGAGTCACTGCAGGTTACTTATGCTTACAGTTTTTGATCTTGAGAGTCGTGTGTGTGTGTGTCCCATCTTTGTTGTGATGTTTTTGGCTTTCCTACTTAACTGCTTCCATACCAAAATTCAACACAACAGTACATAAGTGATGCATAATTCTAGCATCAGAGCAAAATATATCCTGATTTTGACGCCAGTTTTAAGGATTGTTTCCCTGGTCTGTGTCCTAAATGAATTGTGCTTCTCTCTGTGCTTCAGGGCTGAAGTACCTGCACTCTGCAGGTATTCTGCACAGAGACATCAAACCAGGGAACCTGCTGGTCAACAGCAACTGTCTGCTTAAGGTACCACATGTGCCCACACTAGTACCTGACCAAATAACTGAAAATTACAAGCAGATAATCGTTAACTTTCTTATGTAGATTTGCGACTTTGGTCTGGCACGAGTGGAGGAGCCAGACCCTTCTCGTCATATGACTCAGGAGGTGGTGACGCAGTATTACCGCGCCCCTGAGGTTCTGATGGGATGCCAGCATTACACTTCAGCTATAGATGTTTGGTCTGTAGGCTGCATTTTCGCGGAGTTGCTGGGTCGTCGCATTCTTTTCCAGGCTCAGAGCCCCATACAACAGGTACTGACATGTATTAAAAGAGAATTGCACTGCAGATTTTTTTTTTACTATGCATTGTATTGATTTTCTCTTATTTTTCTCTCTCTCAGTTGGATCTGATCACTGATCTTCTCGGAACTCCTCCTCTCTCCGCCATGTCGTCTGCATGTGAAGGAGCTCAAGCTCATATTTTAAGAGGACCCCACAAACCAGTTCTGTACCCTTTTGTAAAATATTCACAGGGCTATTGCTATTATAGAAATCTGGGTATGTGGTTTCCAGGCACAGGAATGAATAGAAGTGTAAAAAGGCATTTTTTTTTTGTAGATTTATAACAGTGGTTCTCAAACTGGGGGCTGCGAGATGGTGCCAAGGGGGCCCCAGTTTTATGATGGTTTATAAAATACATTAATTTATCATAAATTCTGATACATTTTTCCTTGGAAAAATAAGGCTACTAACAAATTTTTTTGTTTTATATAATACAATTTAAGGTACGTTTTTATGTCATACATTTTCTGTAGGCCGCGAAGAGATGCACCGTACACAATGCCGAAAAAGTTTGAGAACCACTGATATATATTTAATAATATGGGTTTCTACTTGTTTTCTCAAAAATATAGCTTTTTGTGAGGGCTTTATTATTTTATAAGATATAAGACATTTTTAGTAATCCTGGAACCCTTGAATTTATTTGATCCATGATGTACAAATATAGTATTCGATTATAAAAGATTTTAAATTGCGTATCTACCAAATCTGTATTATTCAGCACAATGAATTCTGACGGTTGTTTCAACGGCAGCGTTTAAATTTTCCATTTGTGTCCTTTTTTCTTCAGCCATCACTGTCTGTTCTGTACATGCTGTCGGATGGGGCCACACATGAAGCTGTTCATCTTTTGTGTCGCATGCTTGTGTTCGATCCGGTACGTATGACGTTATCAAAATATAGTGATGTTATAATGTTAATCTGTGTCTGGTGCTATAAATGAATTGATTTAGCTAAATTTAGGTGGGTCTGTGCTATCTTATCTTATTATATTATACTTTGATTTTTACATGTTCTTACCTATATTGGGCTATTATGTGCAGGCTAAGCGTATCTCAGGCAGTGACGCTCTGTCTCACCCGTACCTGGACGAGGGTCGTCTGAGGTACCACACCTGCATGTGCAAGTGCTGTTACTCCGTGCCCAGCGGTAGGGTGTATACCCGGGACTTTGAGCCACCTGCAGATCGACCGTTCAGCCACAACTACGAGCAGAGCATGCACTCCGTTTGGCAGGGCAAAGGTGTGCTTTCATCTCTCTCACCTTTCTGTAACGTGATATAAATGTTTCTCTTTTTAATGACCCGTTTTTTCTTGTCGTCTCAGAACTCATCCATCGTTTTATAACAGAGCACCAGCAAGGCAAACGAGTGCCTTTGTGCATCAATCCCCAGAGTGCCGCATTCAAAACCTTCATTAGGTCTGTATAACTAGAAGGGTTTCTAAACAACCCAAACAGCATATCATTCAATGTAACATTTTACATAAGATTTTCCGTGTGGTTCTTAAAGGGGTCATATTATGATTTTTTAAAGATGTAAAATAAATCTTTGGTGTCCCCAGAGTGCGTATGTGAAGTTTTAGCTCAAAATACCCCACAGATAATTAATTACAGCATTTTAAAGGGGCCATGGCACAAGACTTTTTTAAGATGTCAAATCAATCTTTGGTGTCCCCAGAGCACATATGTGAAGTTTTAGCTCAAAATACCACACAGATAATTTATTATAGCATGTTAAAGTTGCCACGTTGTAGGTGTGCGCAAAAATGTGCCGTTTTGGGTGTGTCCTTTAAAATGCAAATGAGATGATAAAATTCAAACACTGATCACAATGATGGTGGTTTGTTTAAATTAAAACACAATTGTGCTTTTCTCTGCACTAAATGGCAGTGCTGTGATTGGCTAGTGCAGATTAAGGGGTGGTATTATTAAAATAAGAGCCAAATTTCAACGATCTATTTTTCATGTGCTTGTAGAGAATGGTTTACCAAAACTAAGTTACTGGGTTGATCTTTTTCACATTTTCTAGGTTGATAGAAGCACTGGGGACCCAATCATAGCACTTAAAAATGGAAAAAGTCGGATTTTCATGCCATGGCCCTTTTAAAATTGCCACTTTGTAGGCCTGAGCAAAAGTGTGCTGTTTTTGGGTGTGTCATTTAAAATGCAAATGAGCGGATGAAATGCAAACACTGATCACAATGATGGTGGTTTGTTATAATTGAAACTCAATTGTGCTGTCAATTATTATTTTTCTCTCTGCACTAAATAGCGGTGCTGTTGTTGTACAGTGCAGATAAAGGGGTGATATTGTTGTAATTTGCCTTGCTACCTACCTCACAAAACAGGCGAAATCTGAACAACCTAATTTTTCACATTCTTGCAGAAAATGGCTTAGCAAAGTTAATGGGTTGATATTTTTTTACATTTTCTAGGTTTCTAGGTGCATTGTGGACACAATTATAGCACTTGAACATGGAAAAAGTCAGATATTTACGCTATGACCCCTTTAGGATATTTTCTTGTATATAATTAGGCCCATGTGGAAACTCCAGACTTGGTTCACATTTTTGCATTTATTTGTAATATTAAAAATGGTAAAGAACTTTTAAGGAGTTTTTTGTTAAATTATGTCTTATTAGATAGTTCGGCCAAAAATGATAATAAACCCCTGATTTACTCTCCACGATGCCGCCCGAGATGCATATGTCCATCATTTTTCAGACGAACACATTTTCAGTTATTTTAGAAAATGATTTAGATCTTTCAGTTAATCAAATGTGAAGTTATGGGGTCCACGTCCTTCAAGTCCAAAAAATGTGCATCTATCCTTCACAAAATAAATCCAAACTGCTCCACAATGATAAACAAAGGTCTTCTGAGGGTAATCCGCGCTGTTTTGTTGTAGAAATATCCACATTTAAAACTTTATAAACGAAAATAACTCGCCATCTAAGATGCCGTCGCTGCCGGAAGGTAGTTATTTTCGTTTATAAAGTTTTAAATATGGATATTTCTACAACAACACTGCGCGGATTACCCTCATAAGACCTTTGTTTATCATCCTGGAGCCGTTTGGATTTCTTTGGGGAAGGATATGTGCACATTTTTGGACTTGAAGGACGTGGACCCCGTAACTTTACTGTTTAGCAGCTGGAAGATATAAGATATTTTCTAAAATAACTGAAAATGTGTTTTGACTGAAAACAAATGGACATATGCATCTCGGACGGCTTCGCGGTGAGTAAATCATGGGTTTAATATAATTTTTGGCCGAACTATCCCTTTAACAATCCTCCTCCAAACATTCATATGTTTTAAGCAGACACATCCTTTAATGCTGTCTCAAGGCTTCTCTTTTTGTCTTTGTGTATCAGATCTACGGCCTGGCATTCCTCTAAAGTATCAAGAAAAGAAGAGAGATGAGAGAGAAGGTGGATTGGAAAGGATTCTGGAAAATGTGGATTGCAGGAACCGGCTTGTACTGGAGCTGTTTGAAGATGGATCACACGCGTTTAAATAATTCTCAGCACTGAGATGTCTCTCTTTTTCAGTTTCATTTTCACAATACTGATTAATAATGCTTCTAATGCTGCTGAGAACATTTTTATACTGACTTTGTGGTCGAGGATTATGGGAAATTGAATTTTCCACACAAAAAAATCTCATGGATGGTAGAATTTTGACTAAATGCGCAAACGTTGATGTTGTGCAATACGGATATCTGGAAAAAAGGCAAATGATGAGACTTTGCTGACGATGATTTTAATACGGCATGTCAAAGATGAGATAAGATGACATGGGCCGCAGGCCTATTGCATCGCACTCTCGCGGCCATCTTAACTCTGCCAGTGTGTATCCGAACTGTCTGTTTATAGACTTTAATCACTGTGTTTCTTTTGCGGGTTCTTAGGTTTTATTTTGAATATCCTGGTAACCAAAAGATCCAAAAGTCTTCTCATTTTATTACTTTCTCATACAGTTTTAGCATTCCCTGCTTTATTCTACTTCAGTTTAGAGTTTATTTTGTTCTTACCTCTCCATATTTTTGTAGTGAAGATTGCATCCCCTGTGCAAATGATCCTTGAGTAAATGCATTAGTTAGAATGCTGTATATGGGTGATTGTATCCTGAAAGATATTTTTCTCTTCTTCACTGTACTTGCTTTTTTAGCATATACCTTATCTGTGATACAGAGGTTTGTGTCGTTTACAAAGACTTTCTGCCCCACCCTCCTCTTAGGACCAAACAAGATTGACACCAGTATCCAGTTCTCTTATTGGGTGAACTGAGAAGATACACAAGTTTTCCGGTTGGATCTTATTTATTTTCTGTTTTTAATTTATTGTCGTCTTGTCCGTTTTGTTCGGTGTTTGTGCGTGAGCGAGACATCTGGTCTGTGTGTATTTTTGAAAACATGTATGCTTTCAGAGAATTTAGGAAATGTGCAGTGTTGTACTTTCAAATATTTCATTACCTCAATAGGCCCAAAGTTCAATGGGCTGGTGTGTATAGACTGAACCCAATCATTTATCCGAAATGTACTGTAATAGTCGAATGACGTCAAGTATATTGAGCCACTCCACTGAACTACAATCTCTCTTTTTCTCCATTTCTCAATCAATGTACGTTTTTCCTTTCTTTAGAGTGAGCGATTGGCGGGACAGTGGCTGATGGATGAGTTTTAGTTGGGGAAATGCTGCTGTTTGTTTGTTTGATACCTCCAAAACCTCCCTGACTCATTTGTTCAAGCAACACGTCTAGAGCTCAGGTTTCATATGATAGAATATGGACTAGACTGTAGACACACAAGACTTCTATCCAGGCAGAGTTATTGTATACAGGCAATCACTGGTGCTCTTTGTTATTATTGTAGGAGGCTTAATACTCAAATGCCCAGTACTGTAAATGCTTGCCTCCTACCACTAGGCGGCAACAAAGCTTAGGTCACGATTGGACGTCTCATGCTTGTTCCTCATCAATAATGCATGTATGTAAAGACTTCAGTTGGATTTGCAATTGCGGTGCATTAGAAGTTTTATTTTAGAAACTTTGAATGTGCTGTTGCTATTCATTTTATTGTAGGAACATGTTTGGTTCTTTTAGGTTTTTGCTTTCATGTATTGTGACCAATTTTCGTTTTTTTTTTTCATTTTGTTTTAATTGTTTTATGACCACTTTTGCTATTGTGTTGGTAGAAATCTAGCAGAGTAGAGACAAAACAAAGAATATCAATGGGTTGGTGTAGTCATTTTAGTCTTGCCGACTGACAAGAAGCAGAAAGTGAAAATTTTAAGTAAATGGTGAATTTCTTTAGTCGTAAGATAGATGTTAGCCATTTTTAAGATGCTGAAAACTTGATATTCGTGTTGATGACTATTATGGCTTTGAAAATATGATTGAACGGTTATTTTAAGATGGTTGTTATTATTATTATTATTATTTGTTAACTGTTTTATTAGATTTTCTTTTCTGTCTTTGCATTTTAGAAGAAAAAAGTTTTTGGACTTTTGTGTTCACAACAAATACTTGAAGTTTTTAAGAAAAAAGAAAAGTGGATTAGGGTAAAATGGATATTAAAGAAACAGACACTGGAAACTTTGACTCTGCTTCTCATTATAATCTTCAAAAAAATTATGTGTGAAGTTTTAGTTCACAGCTACAGTTTCATAAAGTTAAATTAAGTCAACTTGCTTTGTTGTTGCCAGAGATTTCTCAACTTAATTTACTAAAATATTATTGATTTATTTTAAGAGGACACATGGTTTATTGTAAATAACATGCATCTGCTTAAGATGGTGTTAGTAAACTGCAAAAGTAGTATATCTGTATTATCAAAAATGTGTGAATAACTGCGCTTACGTGTAACATGAAAATAACGTTTGCGAACAAAAATTATAAAATGTATTTATAACATAGTCCAGTGGTTTTCAAACTGGGGGCCGCGAGATGGTGCCAGGGGGCCCCAGTTATATGACATTTTATGAAATACATTAATTTATCATGAATTCTGTGTAATTAAACCTCAAAAATAAGGCTACTAACCAAAAGCACTACTTTTTTGTATAATTTAATTTTTTTTATTAAACTGTTGAGTTTTAGAACAGTTTTTTGTCACAAATTTTCTTTGGGGGGCCGTGAAGGAATGCACCGTACACAAGGGGGGCCGCACGCTGAAAAAGTTTGTGAACCACTGACATAGACTACTAAAACAACAATGAAGACATTAAAGGTATGGAACCATAAATAGGGTCAATGACAAAACATGATTCAGGAACTATGTTTAATTGGTATTTCTTAAATTGTAATGATTTTTTTCAACAACATTTTTGATTGACCCATTAAAAAAAACATGTCAGATGGTAAAACTAATCATTGTCTATTTGCCAGAAACGTTTTAATGCACTCCCTACGTTATGCTGATTGTTTGTTTGATAATGGCATTTAAAATGATAATCCTGAAAATAGTTTAAAAGTGTAAAACAACTTTACGATAAAACTTACATTTGGAAACTATACACTAAAGAACATTCATTTAAAAATATATATATATAATAACAATTATAGACAACCACAGCTTGCATTTATTAAAACTAAAATATTACCTGTTTAAAATGATTTATCTAAATGTTTTTTATTTCTTGGGGACATTCACAGCAGGTGCACGCTTTAATTTCCTGGTAGCACCACCTGACCTCTGCAATTAATTCTTATTTAACAGATGTCTACTTGAATGCTGGTATAAGTTTTTGCCTATGATATCAAATTCATAAATACTTTTTTCAGTATTTGATAGAAATCTACAAACTTTTCATTAAGCCATAAAGCCCACCTGGGGTTAACAGGATGATTTGATATGTTTACTGTTGACCCTTGTTAACTTCATAATAAAAGGCCCATGATTGTGGTTGTACTACCCTGACATTTGAGAACATCCAAATTGTAGGACAAAAGTTTTGAAAGAGCACCAATTATCCGATTCATGGTTTTACATTTCCTTTGGTGTGTAAGTGTGTATTAGTACATGTTAACGATATGCAAAAGGTACAAACTATGACGCAAGTTATCGTCTCCAACATAAATCTCCTTGTCTTGGACTACAACAAATGCACAAATTGTAGGCAACACTTTACTTCCTGGGATTGATGATGTAGACAAGACTGACATTATCACAATTCCTCCCGCTTCGGTCTCAGCCTGTAGGCTAACTCCTGTTAGCATTGCATTGTGAGCGAATCTTTCAAACACAGTAAGGAGCGTCACATTTCCGGCTGATGTCAAAGGTATTCAGGCCAATCACAACATACAGATTAGCTGGCCAATCAGGGACACAGCGCTTTTCAAATCGATGAGCTTTGTACAAAATCAGTGCGTTTCAGGAAGAGAGTACAATCTGGAGCTTCAAAAATGTATGGTACGTGGAAAATAATGTGTTTTTTGAACCGTCCATAAACCACGTGAACACATTGTATTTTACCAAATATACAAATATATACACACAAATATGCAAAATAAAGTTGTTTTTTAGCAATGAAATAGGTGCACTTTAAATTATTCTAACAATATTTGAAAAAATATTTCAAATGTAAAATAATGCCGAAGTATAACATTTTGGAATTTTTTATCATTTAAACACAAGTTTTAACAGCTATCTTAAACTTATAATTTGTATAGACAGTAGCCTAGCCTTTTAGAGATACAATTTTATTTATTATTAAAGAATAGCCTATGTATTTAAATGTATTTAAACTAAATAGGTTGTATGAAATAAAGTGACACATGTCATAAATGTATCAAGTTATTAATACATTTATTAAGCCTCCGGACACAAAAATATGCATGTCACATCAAATGACCCAATGGTTATTGCGGGCTAGCACTATCAGGTCACTTTGTCTTCCCTCGCCATTGGTCAAATTAACTGTCAGTCAAGCCCTAACCCAATCAACGGAGTGCAATTCAGTCGCGTCCCCCTCAAACACCCAATCACAGGAAAGTTACCAAGAGTCGCGGTGCAGATTTAAAAGTAAAATTAATCTCTTGTCAACACATTTGGACTGAGGCTAGTCCAAAAAGACGCATTATCTGGACCAAGAGTGATGTACAGTAAGTTAAACTGACTGTTTTTACGTGTCTGGTTAATATTTTCAGACTTATCCATCGTATGCGAATTAACAATAATATGGAAAGGCACGAATTAAACGGCCGTGTTTGTCCAATCAGCGATGCTCTGAGTCACGTTAGCACAGCAGCACTAGCATGAAAGCTAGCGTGATTCTTTCTCCGGGTGCACGGGGCCACAGTTTGCATACTGGCGAATTAGAATAACGCCATTATTTAGATAACTTTCGGAATTTGGTTCAGCATTTGCACATGTTTTGTAGTCAAATACGAGTCATTCCACCCACCCAGCTTCCTGCGGTTCCCGCTTGTTTTGTCTAATCCTGTTGAGGTGTTCAGAGATGCAGAACCGGGGACCAAAGTGGTTGCCTAGATACCTGCTTCTTTCCCCATCCTTCTGGCACAGGTATCCGCTCTCCGGACTAAATTTTTATTTATTTACATAAGTCATTTGGAAGGCTAATAAGTGTGGTCATATCTAACCACCGCAGCTTTTGAGCTGCTGAATCAGCTTTAGTTAATAGCTTTGCAAAGACCAGGTGGACTTAGATCAGCTCTTCTGCATGTGGGGATGCAAAACGCGGTCACAGTGCAAGCAAACGGGTGGATGAGGATAGACGGCACAGGAGACAAACTTAGCATTACTACTTTAGATTTAGTAAACAGATGTCCCTCAAAACGCGTCTCTAGTTATTTTGTGCATTTTCCTGACAGGCGCAGTCATACCACACTGTGAACCACTCTGGGATCAACAACATCATGAGGACCGTCTCACAGGTGCGGCCCGATCCGTGTGATCTAAATTCAGCAAGACTGTGACAGGATCGTCCTGCCTTGGATCCGACGCTGCTCAACCCCAATGTAATGTTTGCCTTTATTTTTGGCTTGCATATCCCCCTCTCCTATCATCCACCCCACCTGTCCCAGCTTTATGTAAAATCCCCTTCCCGTCATGCTTACAGGATTCCTGCAGCTGCGCAAAAGATAATGGGAGCACACAAACTGATGAAAAAAAATACAGTGTATTCACGTAAATGCTTATTGTTATAAGCGTCTTAAAGCAATACGCTAGCGCTTTTTTTAATGGGCAAATAGTTCAATATCGCGGTTTATGCACGACATCGTCCGCGTGGGGGTCGTTGGTGCGCCTCCCCGCTAGCAATCGTTTTTTCCCCCACAAACCATGCGGGGACGTAAAGCGATTTATTACTGGCTGTGGTAAACCAGCACACATCGCCTGGGCCTATCGCCTACAACCTGTTAGCTAGAGGTCCTCACGAGCTCTCCTCTGGCTCACGTGCTGCTTCTGGACCGCTGGCGAGGAGACAATAGGATGGATGTCGCTAGCCTGCTAGCGCTAAAGGTAGCAATTTTGGCACTTTTGCTTGATCAGCATCTAGTATTAAAACGTTTTCCGTTATTGCACGCGCTCGTTTCGTTGCTGTTTTCATCAACGGAGAATAATCAGAGGCGCGCGCGCTGTGTGACCTGACATGACGTAACGTTAGCGACCGTCGGAGGGTTTCGTAACAGTTAAAATGTTAAGACAAAAGCGACTTTTAATTAATTTGTTGGAGATTAAAATCTGCGTGGGTTGTGTTTGTGCTGTGTTTTCATTTCGGAATACGTCGCTGTGTTAAACTCGACTTTTTTCGGCAGTTTATTCAGATGCATCCGGATCCATTCAAACAAGCCCCTGGATAATAAATAACAAAGGAACATTTAGTGCATGTCTGTGATATGAAGTCCTGTTTATGTTATTTCTCGTGGCTGTAACGTATCACTTGGTTTTGTAATGTCTGTGCATCACATAGGCTACTATGTAGCATGGTGTAAGTAGCAAGTCTTGTTTGAATCCTGTTTACTGAAACTTACTCAGTTATTCGCAGATTCCATATTCAGATATTCATATAATTCAGATGTAGTTATTCACAGATTCCAGATGCCGTTATCCACAGATTAATTTATTCACATTTCCTAGAATCAGTGTGTTATTGATTTCATATTCAGATTTTCACAGATTCCATATTTAGTTATTTATTTACAGATTCAGTCCAGATCACAGTCCCATTGTAGCATTAACAGGAAAAATACATTAGCTTTACCCCTCCTCCTCATATAAGGTTACCCTCAGCTGTACCATAAAATAAACGCCTCCACCCTTTAACTTACCCTCTTTCTCTCTCTTCTCGGTGTCCCTCATTCCCTCCCTCTCTCCCTGTGGTAATCTTTGTAAATCTCATGCTTGCTAATCCATTCCATGTCTATTTTAGTACAAACCCCCCACCCCTGACACAATCGAGTCGCTTCTGCTTGAATATAAATATGGATTGGACATATGTCATTTAAACCTTGGTCATCTGTAACAATTGGAGGATCTTTTACAATGCAATAGAAAGGCCACTGAAGGGATGGAGTCCCTGTGGTCTCCTTTTTGAAAATATATAGTGAATATTTAGATCTAATATGGTCTATTGAGTGTAAGATTTTATCTGACACATATTAATTATCCTCTTCAGACAGATAGTGAAGTTGAGCAACATTTCCCGAGATTATGCTGAGCATCCTTGCAGCTGGCTCCATATTTTTCCCAGGCCTTTTTCTCCTGTCCAAGCGAATCCTAAAACATGCTCCGAGGTTCAGGTGGAGCGAGAAGGATGCTGTCATCGTCTCATCCAGGTAAAAAAAAATGGCATGCAGAATTTGAGGCATGATGAGAGATACCTCACCTTTTATTTACTTTTGTAGCTAGTATGAAGAACATAACATGTATTATTTAATAAAATAACTTTGAATGTTTTTTGCTGGCTTCTGTTATAAGCAATGTGAAAGTTCAAGTCATCTTTCTTTATATATTAATTTTTAATTTCAAAAGTTGCAAATTCAGCAGCTACCAGTCAATATGGCATGTTTATAGTCTCCAGCAAAGTTATTTCCAAGGGTTATTTAACCCTGTCTCTTAAAAATTTAGCTTTATGGATGCTTTTAGTTCTGTTGCTTTCTACTCTTTGATGTATTGATGAGGTTTTTGCTTAGTAAGGAAAGTTACTGTGCCTATATTTTGTTCGAATGACTCACCATTTAACTGTTTTATCAAATTCTCCTTATATGTTTTCCAATACTTCCTATCTAAAGGTGTTTTTTATTTTGCTTTTAAACCCTACGTTGATGCTTACGTCTCTCTCTCTCTCTTTTAGACTGGTGTCCTCTGTTCAAGCCATTATGGCATCCTCTGCTGGGTTTATCATTGCCTGCTCTTGCAAAGACATTATCGAGGACCAGTAAGTAATATTTTATGATTGTATAAGAGAGTAAATAAAACTTGTGTGCTGTCAAAAATATATGTTGATGTTAATGTAGGGTTCCAGTTTGTGTAACATTCCCCTGTGCATGTTTCTGTCTCGCGTCTTTGCATTTGTGAGTCTGATGTATTTGAGTATACAACTGAGATTTCCCGGATTTGTATGGTATTATTCCCAGATGTGTGGGAGTGGGAAGTATTCCCTACACTCTGAGAGTTTCTAAGAATGCCCACATTTCTCGGATGCACACCTTGTTTCAGTGTAATCTAATTAGGCTCTCAACCTAATTAGTTTCTGTCGGTAAATCCTATGTGGCACAGTCGCTTGGGGAAAGAGAGGGATTGGCAAGATGCTCTTAACATCTTGATACTAGTGACTGATTTAGTCAGAGGTTCACAATTCAAGCCCCCATGAACAAGTCTCCAATTTCATCCTTCTTTTTAACGCGCTTTCGATGTGGCATTCTGAAAAGTAGGGATGCTCCGATCGATCAGCCGCAGATCCGTATCAGACGATAATAGCATTAACAAATTCTGTGGTATTACTTTATCTGGATAAAATGTTAACCGGGTGATTCTCACGAAAACTTGGTTTTAAAAATGTCAAGCATGAAAATGTAAAAATTGCTTAAATTTACTTTTTTTCCCACCAGACATTGAAAAACAAAGTCTGGAGTAAATGGCAACATTAATTTAAAAACTTTATCTTATCATTTAACACTTTTTGTAACATAATTAAAAAAATTAGTCCTAAAAAATCTCATTACCGCAACAGTCAGAAAACATCAACACTGACATATTTTCAAAATGACATGACAAACCTGAAAGAACATAATTTGGAGATTCTGCACATGCATTTAAAATCAAAGTATTATGCTTCTATTAATTAAATTAACATTTAATAAGCATCTGTTGCGGTAATGATAATCAAAATGTCGTGTAAGCATTCTGACAAGACAATATTTTAAATGAACTGTAAAAAAATGATCTTACCTGGTAGACATCTTGAAGTAACTGGTCCATGTGCTTGGTCACTCAAAATCAAACTTTATTAAAATTCTGTATGTGTGCTTAAACTGTTCTCAAAAAGTGTTGCGGAGGATGAGAACATCAGGCATGGACACATCATTTTCCAAATTTTTCTTCATTATTATTATACATGAATATTCAGTAAATATTTTTTCTGTCATCTAAAGTAGTCTAGCAAAACATCCATTTAGTTTTTTTCTTAATATTTTTGTGTTAATTTGATTAAATTACAACATAACGCATGTTCAAACACAGCCGGACACATTGCGGTAATGAGAATTTCAGCAGAAAATGAGATAAAATTTACAATGATAAATTTTTATGTTGAAATCACACATTGTGCAAGGTAGAACACAGTATTGTGTTAATTCTGATGCTTTTTAATGTTACTATATTACACATTTTAAAGCTAAAATCATTAGTGCCGTGGTGTTTCAATGGTTTCGTGAGAATCACCCAACCGTTCATATCAGCTTTAAAAAAATCTGTATCGAAATCGGTTTAGGCCGATCACGAAGATAACAAATCGGTATCGGCTGCAAAAATCCTGATCGGAGCATCTACTTACTGAAGTTTTCAACTCAAATTTTCAACTCGCTGCAGCCAGATGCACCTGGAAAAAAGAGTGTGTCGCTCTCTATTTGACCACACTTGCGCGTCTACATTTCACGAGTTAACATTTAATCAATACGGTAATGAGATATTACCCTAGCATATTTGCATATTTGATGCGCTGTCCCGAGAGGAGCGTTCTGAGCTTGGAATTTTAGCCCGAACCCAGAGTACTCCCCCCTTTTAACTGGGATAGATGTACTAGCTGAGAGTGAGGCGGATGGGGTGGAGGAGGGATTCTGTCACGGGACATAGGTGAGGGACGGCCATATACAGATTCCTCCCGAACTTCATTCAAAATAACGTATTTGCGCACGAAAAAGACGTGAAATGTGAACCGCCCTTTAGGCTGGTTTGGGTGCTTTTGTTTCAGTGTTATAATAGTGGTACACTTTTCCAAAGGAATCTATGGAGTTTCTGAATGGGTTTCTGCATAAATGAAACTCACTTGATGTGTTTGCACCGATGGTTTGTGGAAAACGATTGGCTCAAAATTAATTGAATTTGTGTCACTTAATGATGTAAATCATTTATCTTGTGTTTAGCTGTGTGTCGTGTTTGTTTTTTGTCACCCCCCGAAGACACTCAAGTTAATGAAGAACGGCAGCTGAAATAGGTCAAAGCAATTGGGTTTGGTTAATGATTTTAACCAAGTAAACTCAATTACTTGGGTTCTGTCTTGCCGATGCAGCAGATGGCGGATGATGGGAAACCGATAAACTGTAGAAATGAGTCAAGTCAAAGCAAAAGAATTTGCCTTTGTGATGGGTATCAGTCAAAATAGGTTTTAAAAAATTAAAAAATGTTAAGTATTTTGGTTTTGAATATTTACAGCTGTGATGATGAATCTGTAAAATAGTTCAATTTATTTCTGTATTTTGTCTACATTATATGTCTGGGTTTTTTTTTTTTAAGTAGGTAAAGAAACCTTATTTTTTGCAACACTTTTTAAATAGTTTAATACTACTACATTTATGATTTGCATATTCATGACTTATTTGCATGTATGTGATTTGCTCAGGTTTAAAGGAATAGTCTACCCTTTTGCCATATTAAACTGTGTTGTTGCCTCAACCTGGATGAATTAATACATCCCTATCTTTTTTCAATGCGTGCACTGCACAGCGCGTTGTGGATGTGTTGGCATTTGGCCTGGCCCCATTCATTCCTATGGTACAAAAAAAAGTTTTATTTTGTGGCACCATACTTACTGGTATAACTCCTCATGTAACAGTCTTTAAATAGGGAAAACACAGAAGTGTTTGGTGGCTTCCCTGTTTGGTACCATAGGAATGAATGGGGCCAGGCCAAACGCCAACACATTCACGACGCGCTGCACAGTGCACGCACCGAAAAAAGATAGATATGCATTAATTAAGTTGAGGTAATAGTTTAATATGGCAAAAGGCTAGACTATTCCTTTAAGGCTTCACTTAACCGAGTAGTTAACATGACAATCTTATGTGATATTTGTTGTACTGTCGTATAGCTAAATGCAATTCATATGACCATAACTACTTATTAGTCTGGGGTGGAAATTATCTCCCCTTAATCTGCACTATCCAACCACGACACTGCCATTTAGTGCAGAGATCAGCTCATTTGCATGTTAAAGGACACACCCAAAACAACACATTTTTCCTCAAACCTTCAAAGTGGCAATTTTACAGGGTGTCCGCGGATCCTTAAAAAGTCTTAAAACGTCTTAAATTCTGTAGTATGAAAATAAGGCCTTAATAAGTACTAAAATGTCTTAAATCCGCGGATCAAAGGTCTTAAAATGTTGTCCAACCAACACCGCCAAGAACACTAACTGTTTTATACATGTTCGTCATGTGTCAGGCAAAACTTAATAGGTGGAATCTACTAAAGCACAAGTTTGCGGGGAGTTCGCTAAAGTGCGTAGACCGGGTATAAGCAAATGGAGAAAAGTGTGAGTTTAAGCTATGGGGAAGTGCACATTTAATGAAAACTGGTTTCTTAACCCTGATTTTGCTTCGTGGTAAAGACCAGTTAGCATACGGGGTCCGTTGTTTATTTTGCAAGAAAGTTTAAAACTTGGAACAGTGGGCATCAAAGCTTTAGTGTCACATAGCAATGTAAGAAACATAAAGCCGCTGCAGAAACCTGTCGAAAACACCCGGCATTTCTCCGTTCTGTTGTGCCTACAGCAGTAACGTTAGCCCTAAAGAGCACCACGGCATGCGAATCTGCATCAGCAGTTTTAAGCACCGCGGCTTCTGCTCCATTAGACTTTCGATCAACGTTTGGGTCCATTGCCAACGAAGCCTATCTTCTTTTTCTCTTTTAATGGCGGTTGGCATCTAGCTTATAGTGCATTAGCGCCCCCTCTGCTCCGGAAGGTGGATCTACTACACGCTTTTCCTTACTCCTGGTCTCATAAATTTAATTATTTCTATTTTTGCCTAAGGGGCGGTTTCCCGGACAGGGATTAGCTTAATCCAGGACTAGGCCTTAGTTTAATTAGGAAATATAACTAGTTTTAACAAACATGCCTTACTTAAAACATTACCTGTGTGCATTTTGAGGTAAAAAAAAAGGGCACTGATGTATTTTTGGATATGTAAGTGCAAGTTGTTTTCAGTTTGGAGAGCTCTTAAAAGTGTTTAAGTCTAGGACTAGTCTAATCCCTGTCTGGGAAACCGCCCCTAAATGTCCTAATATAATCCAGGACTAGGTCTTTTTTAATCTAAACTCTATCTGGGTAACCACACGTAATATTTTAACATTATTGTTACATAAAACCATGTGTTTATTTTATGCACGTTATACATTATTTGAACCAATTATTATTGTCTCGTCATTATTGTCATCGTAAATGCTTTGGCCCATTTAGCTCTATTTTTATTACCAAAAAATATCAAATTACTTGATCATTATCCTTATCAAAATAACTGTTAGTGAAACCCCTAGATTGGTTAAAACATATTAAAATAATGTGATTTTAGTTCATTATAATGCTATTTTCCTTCACATATTTTATCATTGGGGATTTCTTAAAACTTCGTATGACGTTTAAGGTAAAAAACTTGTAATATCAGCAAAGATAAAAAATCTTGTCTGATATTATTCTCGTGAACCCAGTCTCATTTCATCTTGCGGAACAAGTGTCTTGTCACACCTCTAGAAAATACATCTTGTTTTTTGTCATGAAAGATAAAAGGTTCTAAAAAACACATGGATGCATTCACACTGGACTATAAAATTGGACTTCATTGTCGTGATATAGGCCTTAAATTTCATTCATTATGGTCTTAAAAAGGTCTTAAAAAGTCTTAAATTAGACTTGGTGAAACCTGCAGAAACCCTGTTTTAACATGCAATAAATTATCTATATCTAAAACCTCACATACACACTCTGGAGACACCAAAGATTTATTTGATATCTTAAGAAAGTCTTGTAAAGTGTCCCCATTTTTTATTTTTTAGTAATTTTTTGGGCAATTTTTGCCTTTATTGGATAGAAAGTAATTAAGGAGATGACCGAAAAGTATAGGGTGAATAGAGGGGTATGAGATTGGCAAAGGACCTCGAGCCAGGATACGAACTCGGTTCGCATCGAAGTGCATCTGCACCATGTGTCCGAGCACCGTCCACTACACCATCGGCTCTTACGAAGTGTCCCTTTTAATGCCATTTTAGCATTTATGGCTATATGTTTTTTGCCTGTGGGAGGAAACAGGAGTACCCGATGTAAACCAATCCTGACACCGGGAGACCATGCAAACTCCACAAAGAAAAGGCCACCTGACCTAGCCGGGGCTCCAGCTTGATTTGCAAGTCAAATTTTGCAAGGACTAGTTCACCTCAAAAATGAAAATTTGGTGATCATTTACTTACCCTCATGTTGTCCTACACCTGTATTACTTCGCTCACTAGTGAAAGACAAAAGACAATAAATCAAATCTTTAAAAATTATTTTAAAGTTCAGTGGCATACTGGCATTGGTTGTTGAATTTTTATAAGGAATCACAGTTTCTGATTCCAGTTACCTCTCCATTTGCTTCCCATTTTTATCAAGTAAAGACATTTTAAAGTGTAAGAAGTTTCTTTTTGGCATTCTTTCATGCACCTATTTTTCTCTCTCTGTCCAGGCATTGGCTCACCAGCAGCTATATCCTCTTTGCGGTCCCATACTTCATCTATGACATCTACGCCATGTTCATGTGCCACTGGTACAAGCTTCAGGTCAAAGATCACGAGGAGGAGAGCGAGACTAAACCAATGAGATCAGCCATCGGTGGCTACCTGCGCAGAGAGTTCCTTATGGTCCTGCACCACGTCGTCATGGTTACCGTCTGTTTCCCTGTCTCTGTGGTGAGTCGGTTGAGGGCTGTATGGATACACATATATATGGTAGTTTTGAGTCTAGTGCCAGTTCTTTTGGCTTCATGACTGTTTAAAGTGATTTAAAGGGATCATGATCTGTGGGTGGCTTAAAGTATGGCTGAGTCAAACTTGTCTTGAACGGGCCTCTGTGCTTTCACCCGGTCATCATGCTCTCCATCACTCTCCATCTGTAGTCATGGTAACTGTTGCTGTCAGCATCGGTGCTGCAAGCTGGCATTAGCCACACTGTAATGGCATGGAGTGTTCTGGACTGATAAGACCTGAGAACCTCTGCAACACTTCTGCTTTGACACTACTGACCTAATCTAATACAAGTCTTTTTTTCTTTCTTTTTCTCTTTTTTTCTCTCTTTCTTTCTCTCTTTATTTTTTTCTCTCTTTCTTTCTTTCTCTCTCTCTTTCTATCTTTATTTCTCTCTTTCTTTCGTTTGCTCTCTTTCTTTCATTTGCTCTTGTTTGCTCGTTTTTTGTTCTCTCTCGTTTGCTCTCTTTCTTTCGTTTCCTCTTTTTCTTTTGTTTGTTCTGTTTTGCTCTTTCTTTCGTTTGTTCTCTTTTTTCATTTGCTCCTGTTTGCTCTCTTTCTTACATTTGCTTTCTTTTGCTCTCTTTTTTCGTTTGCTCTCTTTTTCTCTCTTTCTTCCGTTTGCTTGCTTTCAATTGTTCTATTTTGCTCCTCTTTTGCTCTCTTTCTTTCATTTGCTCTCTTTTGTGCTTTCTTTCATTTGCTCCCTTTCTTTCGTTTGCTCTCTTTCTTTCGTTTGCTCCCTTTCTTTCGTTTGCTCTCTTTTGCTCTCCTTTCTTTCATTTGCTCTCTTTTGTTCTCTTTCTTTTGTTTGCTCGCTTTCGTTTGTTCTCTTTTGCTCTTTCTTTCGTTTGCTCTCTTTCTTTCATTTGCTGCTTTTTTGCTCTCTTTCTGTCATTTGCTCTCTTTTGTGCTTTCTTTTGTTTGCTCTCTTTCTTTCGTTTGCTCTCTTTCTTTGGTTGGCGGTCTTTTTTGCTCTCTTTCTTTCATCTGCTCTCTTCTTTTGTTTGCTCTCTTTCACTCTTTTTTGTTTGCTCTCTCTTGCTCTTTTTCTTTCGTTTGCTCTTTCTTTCGTTTGCCCTCTTTCTTTCATTTGCTCTCTCTTGTGCTTTCTTTTGTTTGCTCTCTTTTTTCCATTTGCTCTTTCTTTCATTTGCTCTCTTTCGTTTGCTCTCTTTCTTTCGTTTGCTCTCTTTCTTTCGTTTGCTCTCTTTTGTTTGCTCTCTTTCTTTCGTTGGCGGTCTTTTTTGCTCTCTTTCTTTCGTCTGCTCTCTTTCTTTTGTTTGCTCTCTTTCACTCTCTTTTTTTGTTTGCTCTCTCTTGCTCTCTTTCTTTCGTTTGCTCTTCCTTTTGTTTTGCTCTCTTTCTTACGTTTGCTCTCGTTTGCTCTCTTTCTTAGTTTGCTCTCTTTTGCTCTTTCTTTCGTTTGCTCTCTTTTGTTTGCTCTCTTTTTTGCTTGCTTTCGTGTTCTCTTTCTTTCCTTTGGGCTCTCTTTCTTTCGTTTGCTCTCTTTCTTTCGTTTGCTCTCTTTCTTTCGTTTGCTCTTTCTTTGGTTTACCGCCTTTCCTATTTTTCTCTCTTTTGCTCACTCTTTCATTCTTTCTTTACCCATCTTCTTTCTTTTGTTTTCTTTCTTTCTTTCTTTCTGTCTTTTGTTCGCTCTTTTTTGTTTGCTGTTTCTTTACCAAACTTATTTTTTGTTTCCTTTCTTTCTTTCGTTTGCTGTCTTTTGCTGTTTCTTTCTTTCGTTTGCTCTTTTTCTTTCGTTTGCGCTCTCTTTTGCTCTCATCCTTTGGTTTGCACTTTTTTTTGCTCTCTTTCTTTGGTTTGCCGCCTTTTCTATTTTTCTCTTTTTTGCTCACTCTTTCATCCTTTTTTTACCCATCTCCTTTCTGGTTCTGTAGTTCTGGAGACAGGGTAAAGGAGATTATTTCCAGGGTGTGATGTTCATGGCAGAACTCAGCACTCCATCTGTTTGCTTGGGGAAAATACTCATCCAGGTACTGCACACATGTCCTTCTTTCTTATTTTTTAAAACTCTCTTTGATTAAACAGATTATAAGCTTCCCTTTTCTTCTAGTTGTATATGTGATCTCTTTCAGACTTATTAATCTTAATACGATTGATATGATTGAAATTCTTTCATTTCACTCTCCAGTTTACTCATAACAACTCTATCTCTTGTATAACTCTATTTCACTAGGTGCTAAATTAGTCACGGGAGATGTTGAATCATCAGGGTGCACTGATCTGCTTATTAATATTTTTCTACCTGTTAAACACTTTCTCTACGTCTTGCTCTCTTCTTTTTTTTTATTTTTGACTCAGTACAAGCAGCAACACACTCTCCTTCATAAAGTCAATGGAGCTCTTATGCTGGTCACTTTCTTCATCTTCAGAGTCCTTCTCTTCCCCTACCTCTACTACGCCTACGGCAGGTATGATCACTGTCTAACACACTCAATCCTTCAGTCTGTTAATGTCTCTTCTTTCTGTCACTTATTTATTCTTTATTTCTTTCTGTATCTCTAATATTAACCAAAGAGCTTTCTAATCAAAAAAACAAAACTAGTAGGTGCACTTGTGTAAAATTTGTGTCTGTGAATGTCTTTGCAATCCCATCCCAGGTACGCCAACATCCCCTTCTACATGGTGCCGCTGTCTGTGCCCTGGCAATGTAACGCAGGAGCAGCACTCCTCGCGGCCCCGCAGGTCTACTGGTTTTGCCTCATCTGCAGGGGCGCCTTCCGCCTCTTTACAAGAGCCTCGCGCTACAAAAGGGTCCCCAGCAGCAAGGACTCTGAGTCCAAAACCTCGTTCCTGTCCCCTGCCAACGGATACAGCCCCAGAGAGAGCGACTCGCACTGAGGAGATGGAGAAGGTGATAGGCCTTGTTCAAGAATAGGAAACCGAATGCAGAATAACTCAGATAATTAACCAATAACAGCAAATAAACTGTGAAGATGTGCGCAGCCACTATTTAACTTTACCCTTTCCTTCAGAAGAAGACTGCAGACCAAGCAAACCGATTGTTTTCTCCTTATCACGCAGATCTCTCGTGTTAAAGGAAATCTGATCCGCTGCATTGCAGGGTGCTTCATTTGTAGATGACCATTATCATACAAGCTTCAAAAAAAAGGATATGGATACGGTGAAACAGTGTTTAAGTGATGGACGGATGGGTGGATACATTGCTCCTCATTTCCTCTCTTGAGTCATTCTGCCTCTCTTTGTTTGTCTTTGTAGTTGCAGAAAAGGGAACAGCAATTTCTCGGTCAATCTGTACATACGTTTTCTTGATATTTATTTTGAATTTCGAATAGATCATTATTGATTTTAAACATCTGTAGAATCTGTTACTTTATTTTTATTTATCAAAATTCCTCATTATGAGTAGATTAGTTTAAATGAAGCTGCACATGCTACGGGAAGGTGGAAAGACGTTTTCAGACTCAAAACAACCACTGAGATCCTTGCTCCGGTTCTCCAATTCTCCATCTCTTATTCTGTTTTCCTCAATACACGGTTGAAAACAAAATGGAAACGGCTGTGTACGGTTTAATAATGAATCAGCAGTTATAAAGATGAAGGGGGTGATTTAAAGGATTTGGACGGCGCTGAGGTAATGCATTAGCATATCGGCACTGCATTACTCCAATCCTTTTAAGATCCTTGGACTGAGAAGGCAAGGAATAAGTCGTCCATTGAAAAAATGCTGCACTTGAAAACCGAGCTGAAGTTGCCAAGACAGACCCGATCCTATTGGGTTTATGCGAGGAGTGTACAGTAGATGGCCAGCCCATTTTAGAGATTTGACCTTCATGTAGATCCACACCACAAAATTGAGTCTATGCCACCACTGAAGTGATTGTAATCTGCACATTGTATAGGGAGCAGAACCACTTTCGTTCTCAACCCTGACAAGATCGATTTTAATATTCAAATACTTCCTGAACATTAAGATCGGAGGTACACCGAGGACGTGCAGTGACATCACGGTTGAAGTAAAAGTGTTGGTGTAACAATGTTCTTCTAGCAACACCTCCCTTAGGCATTTATTGCCTGGCTGCCCGTTTTGCTATATTCATAGATGGGGCTGGCAGCATGATTTTAAACAGTATTATTGGTTTCTTTAGGGGTAACATGAGGAAACTTGCACTGAATTCTCATAAGAAGAGATGCTAAATAAACATGCACGTCTATGAGATAGTTTGAGACTTTAAGCACTGAGTAGCCAGATCTCAGATCTGAGTCTTGGGTTTAGTTAGGCTTGATCACCACAATAAAGTCTTACAATAGATTAGTCATGTTTTCTTATTCATTAGAACTGTTTTCATTTTGCCTATGCCCAAAGGCATCGATGTAGCCTTAGAGATGATGCTTTCAATGTACTCTGTACTTAAAGTACTGCCGGTTTGTTTGTTTTACACTGGGGCAATGCAACACTAAAGGGATAACAGCCTGTTGTTGGGTATTAATATGGCCAGTATCTTCAACTATAGCAGAATACAGAAGTTTGGGGACTGGTAAAAATGTAATAGTGGTAGGAATGACTATCTTCAAACTTATTTTTTATTGTTTATTTATTCTGATAATTTATGTATTTATTTGGCCTGAATGTACATATGAATACACATGTAAATGTTCTTCTGAGTGGGCTTATTTTCCTGTAGTTGCCTGAAGACTGTTCTGTAATTCTCTCAGCTCAAATATACTCTTCTGTGATGCTGTGTTTGACCTTTTTTTATACAGACTTCATGTGTGTGGTGTGCGTGCGTGTTAAAAAAATAATAATAATTGCACAGTAACACTCAGCTGCATCGTTCAAAATATTCTTAATAATGTGTGTGGATAGAACGGAACATTGTTTTAAAAGCACACAAAACATCCATATTATCAGATTTCTTTAAAAAATTTAAGCTGTCCCTTTATCTTATTTGCCAAAATGCCAGAATAGTCTAATATGCCTAAAGAAAACCCCATTCATCTCAATGATATTTGAAATCACAGGTTTACAGCATCATTTTAATCGTTTTGGTTTTCTGTAATTTCTAAATTCTGTATAATGTGTCTACATAGCTTAAAATGTGCATTTTAATTCTACAATATTATTGATACATTTTTTTTAGATAAGTAAACAATTAAAGGGGCCACAAGACTTTTTTAAGATGTCAAATAAATCTTTGGTGTCCCCAGAGCACATATGTGAAGTTTTAGCTCAAAACCATATAAATAATTTATTATAACATGTTAAAATTGCCACTTTGTAGGTGTGTGCAAAAATGTGCCGTTTTGGGTGTGTCCTTTAAAATGCAAATGAGCTGATGAAATTTAAACACTGATCACAATGATGGTGGTTTGTTGCAATTAAAACACAATTGTGCTTTTCTCTGCACTAAATGGCAGTGCTGTGGTTGGATAGTGCAGATTAAGGGGTGGTATTATTATAATAAGAGCTCCTTATGACATCATAAGGAGAGCCAAATTTCAACCACCCTTTTTTTTCACATGCTTGTAGAGAATGGTTTACCAAAACTAAGTTAATGGGTTGATCTTTTTCACATTTTCTAGGTTGATAGAAGCACTGGGGACCCAATCATAGCACTTAAACATGGAAAAAGTCAGATTTTCATGCCATGGCCCCTTTAAGATTACAATAGGTTTTATTTGCAAGTCTATAAGACTAATAAAATATTAAATTGGGTGTTTTTTATTAAAATTCAACAAAGCAGATATAATCAAAGTACAGTCAAAACTACAATAATACTTATGGAAGCTTAGATACAACCAGGGGTTTGGCTAATCATTATGTACATTTGCTATAAAAGACATAAATATATATATCTAATAGAGCATATAAAAATGTCTTAAAGGCGGGGTGCATGATCTCTGAAAGCCCATGTTAATATTTAAAATCACCTAAACAAACACGCCCCTAATCTGGACCTTCTGTTGATAGACCCGCCCCACAAATACGCAACCCAGGCAACAATGTCGCTTAGTAGACACGCCCCTTACTGCTGATTGGCTACAAGTGTGTTTTGGTACTTCAGCCGGCTCCCTTTCCAAAGTGTTTTTCAAAAATCATGCACCCCGCCTTTGAAGGCTTATCTTAATTATAAATAGTCTTTATATATGAAACTCTTTGAATAAAGTAAATAGAAAACTAGTGAATATTGTAGTGTGCTAAATATTTACTTTGGTAAATGTAACACAATAACAAGTATATATTTAACAGTGTAATATATATTCATTTTACTATAGTAAATAATAAATACATTCAGTGAAACAGCGCTCCCTGGTGGTCATTTTATACAGCTGCTTCATAGCTGCTTTTATTGCGTATGGCAATGTTTATCTTACAAATAATACTAATTCTTTAGACAGTGCAAGTTTGTTATATGTTTTCAACTTTTACTAAAGTTAACTTTAGTAAATACTAATGTAAACAACAGTATTTACTACAGTTCATCAGTTCTCTACTATTCATACTACATTTTATAGTTATTAACATTATGCCAAGTACCAGACAACTCGGATTTGGGATATTTCCTTTTTCAACTCGGAAATAATGTCAAGAACGGCGCTCTTTTAATGTAACTAAACATTTAAATGGGTGGTTTCCCAGACAGAGACTAATTTATGCAAGGACCAGGGCTTAGTTTAATTAGGAAATATGTTTAGTTTTAACAAATATAAAAACATTACTTGTGTGCATTTTGAGGCAAAACAAAGGGCGCTGATGTATTTTATGTAAGTCAGTGCAAGTTGTTTTCAGTTTGGACCGCTCTTAAATTTATTTTAGTCTAGGACTAGTCGGTTCTGGCTAGATGAGATACAGCTACGACCAAATCTCGCGATATGTTGGGTGTAGGGTTAGGTTTGTGTGTAATGTTCTACTGTCTATGGTAGGATTACTGGTTGCCTGTAACGCAGCATGAGTCGTGGTTTTGAAGTCGTAACTCACGGGTTTAAAAACCTGCCTGGAAAGCAGCATTAGTATAAAAACAGCGCTCATCCGGCGAGAATTCACGAGAAAGCCGTAGCTGTATCCCTTCCAGCCATAACCGGTTCTCCGTGTCTCTCGCGACAGTGTGATGTCATACACTGATCCGTCTGCGCAGCACCGCACCGTATGAAGTCGAACACACCTACAGTCTCGGTGCGGCGTCCGCTGAATGAAGTCAGGTTGTCTGGAGACCGCAATGGCTATGGGTCTTACGTCGAAAAAATCCTCTTCTAGAAACATCGCCGTCGAGCGCAAAAACCTCATCACCGTGTGCAGGTAGTGTTATTAAATCACGCGCGTGTAAACTGCCCTGCATCCGCAGGAGACGCAGCGTTTGTTATTGTCGTATCTTGAAAGTCAGCGCTTAAAATACAGCGTTACCTTGGCAGTAACAGCTATGACAGCTTATCGTGTTACACAGGTCTATAATGCTGATCATGTAGTTGTATACATTAAAAGAAATTTGCTTGCATAGTTATACACGAATCACCTATGATATGCAATTGCGATAAAGGCTAGTGGTTCTGTGCAAGTTTAGGGTTTAATTTGTATAATTATGTATTGTTTTTGTCGTGCTTAACAAGGTGATAAGCCATAAGGGGTAAATCATAAGATTGAGCATCATTGTTGAATGAGGAGCCCTTTAAGGATGCTGGTCCCTCATCTTATACCACCGGAAGTGCAAGAGGCCAGCATCCATGACGTCACTGCATCATCCCAGCACTTTTTAGAGTGTGCTAATGCTCTTTAGGGTTCGTTCAAATTCGTTCAGCATGCCAAATAAAAAGTTTAATTACAATTTTCTCTGCTTATCCTACAGTTAAAGTTAATGTAATTTAGCTTTAAGTGTATCATGCCCTTCATTATGTGCTTGCCGTGTTTGAATGCAAACATTTTGTCCCAGTGCGATATATGCGAATCATATGAGACGCACTGAATCCCATCACTGCTTTCTGATCTTCAGTGATACGTGGGATGGTTTCACAGCTGCACTTAACCGCTTGTTTGGTACAGCAGATAAAGTAGGTGTTGAATAATTCATGGTGTTTGGGGCCGCCCCAGCCGTAGGTCATGTACAGTCGCTGAATGGACAGAGAACACGGTTGTTGGGACAGCAGCACCATTGTTTTGTCATATTAGAAATGCAATCAAAGAGATGATTGTGAGATGGCAACTACTGTGACATCATCACTCCCATCTCTTTGCCTTAAACAAATAAGAATGTGGGCACGTATCATATTTAATGTTAAACTTGTACTTGGAAAACCCACTTAAAAGATATAAAGTATTTTAAGTTCTGAATGGAAAGTAAAACGAAAACAGATCATACTTTTTAATGTCAGCACATATTTATTAGGCGTACAGCACCATGGTCAGAACCAAACTTTCCAAAGTTCTACCATCTGTGGCATAATGTAGAAATTGTTAAATGCATGCAACACATACTATGCTAATGCAGTGTGGAAAAAAACATGAAAGAATGACAAAAATTGACTTTAGACCTTACAGATTATTATAGACACAAAGACACTTTTGTCGAAAAGGGCAGAGGCTTTTATCTTCTACCCACATCCCCGGTTCGGCTCTGACAGAGACATTTAAAGACAAGATACACAGGACACTTGACAAGAAAAAATAAAGAATGTTAAAAAATGGATGCTAGCAAAGAAATTCCAAACAATATGTCATTAAATTGGATCATCTAAAAATTCAATGTGTCTCTATCAGCTATAGTTCGCTGGTATGTTGAGATCAGGAGACCGTTATATTTCATTTCCTTCACTCTCAATCACCAAACCCTCATCCTCATTGTCATATCTCTCGGCTCACATCGTTCCACTTTCTCAGTTGACATGTCCTATTACATCGGGAATGCTGCTGTTTCGGTTTGCCTTTAGTGACCGAATGAATTTGCACTTATAGTGACTATAAGAAAGTGTAATCTTCATAGCACATGCAGCCCACAATCCTCTTGAGTTTTCAACATATATCAATAAAAGCGAGAGCTGTTGACATTGCGGAGAAGGGTTCTGACCAACAGAAACATAGTTAGTTTCACAATGTAAGCACACAACCAATAACCCCCACCCACTTATCTTAAAGATGAATTCATTCTGTACTACGATAGAAAGCATTAGTGATATCGCTATGGTTCCTCTTTTACAATAGTTACACACATATGATCTGGATAACTGACATATAAAATAAAACTAGACAGTCACACAGTTTACACAAAATAAACCCAGACTAAACAAATGTCAGTCTTATTATAAGGGCATATGCATTACTTGGTGGTTCGTTTACGGGAAACTATGAATGCTTTCAATACTGTAGATCAACTAAGAAAAAGTGTGATGCTTGTATTGCCAATACCAAGGTCATGGGTTAAACATACTGATAAACATACTGTAGGAATAAAAAATGAAATGTGTCTACCAAATGTGTAAGAATAACATTGTTTTCATCTTCAGGTGAAGAGTACAGTACATTAAACAAAGAGATACAGTAATGTTGCTCTATAACATAATCTTGCAGATGGCAGGTGTAAAGTGTTTGGCATATAATGAAGTGTAAAGAGTTCCAGCGGTCAAAAAAGGCTCTTGTTGATGTCCCCTGTTCTTGGCTTATCCCATTTTTTTTTAGGAAAGTCCTTCAGACAATGTAATGGTGTGATGTCCAATGATTCAGTAATTCAAGGATGAGCTTTTGACTCAGTCTTCGTATTAGTAGGACCAACAGCTTTTGCTTTGTGTATGGTATTTTGATCTGAAATGACACACAGACAGTCACCATTGAGTTAGTTAAAAAATTGTCGATGTCGTAAAAATGACAACATAATTTTCTTATGCAGCATTTTAAACCTCGACATATTTTATTTGGAGATTAAGGAAAAGAAACAGATTTCTCATTTTCAATTCATTCTTAAGAGCATTTCTTTTACCCTCTGATTTTTTAGGAACACGTCAACGCCACTTTTATTTTACCAAACATGCTTCTGATTGGAAGTTAAATCCTCTACATCTGAGAAGTCAGAGCTGAATGAACAACACAATTTGCACTTGTTTTACGAGGTGGCTAATTCGTTTTAATTAGTATGACCATTCGTACGTATGACCATTCATATGTTTTTGTACGATTTGCTTTCGCCTCTGTGATATTGGGGTTTCATTATTGTATGTTTATGTATGATTCACTTTGAACTAATGCATACCAATTAGCCAACTCATAAAACACGTATAAATTCCAGTGAGATCAGGCTGGAATGAACTTACACTAGTCCTGCTTATCACTTGCTTAACTTCTTTGTGAACACATACTTAATCCATTTAACAACTTTATCCATAACTTATATTTACTTTTGCAGATTACAAACATTTAAATGCTAGTAAGGTGAATTTATGAGAAAATAAATCAAATATCTAATCAATTTCAATTTAATTGTTTTTTTAGTGTTTTGTATTTACACTATAAAAACTGAAAGTTGGATTAACTTACACTGAAAAAAAATATTCATTGAATTTAATCAACTCCTCCAAGGCAAGTGGCTGCAATCAATCCATTTAAGCTACATTCAAACAAAAGTTTTATATTTTATTTTACGTTACTAATCTTTTTTGTTTAAATGTAGCCTAAATAAATTAATTGCAACCACTCACCTCAAAAAAATTGACCAAACCCAATGAATCATTTTTTTCAGTGTATAAAGTTGCTTCAATAACCTACATTTTTTATTTCTTTCAACTTTGATAAACGTAAGTGAAAAAAAAACATAAAAAAATTTGTTACTAATTGAAGTAAATTTTCTGAGTAGATTCAACTTTGACTTTTTACAGTGTAATTTAAGGACACCATAATTGCTGACACGGACTGCAAGTTTGTGTAAAACCTCACAGTTCTCCCAGCATGATTTGAGAGTGCAGCAAAGAGCACATTGTTTACTTTAATATGAGCAAATAAATAAAAAAAATATGCCTCAGAAATTAGCATATTTGATTAGTAACCTATAAGGCATAATATTAAATTTATTTTATGTCATAATGTTTTAGTTTTTCTATTTAACATTTTTACATTTTCAAACTACTTTTAGTTTTTTTGGAGGTTTAAATAGCATTTCGATTCCCAGAAACAAAATCTTTAGTTCTAGTATAGTAAACTGTAAGATGTGCCATCAAAAAAGGCACACAAGGCAATCTGTAGTCAATCTGATTGGATGAAATCTTATCCAGGATCAACAGATGGGTTAAGATAGAAACATAATAGTATATTAGAAAGTTTTAAAGAACAATAAGACTGGGTTGTAACGAAATTATTAATTGGTCAGATAATAAATAATGGGGTTATGAAATAGTTTTCAGTCCTAATTTGTAGATTAAACAATGATTGATTGACTTACAGGTTATAGAGAGTTTTAAGAGTAAGCTAGTTAGTAATATTTTATAGACGTTTTTAGCATGTTGCCAAAGTGGGCAGGACCTTAAACACAAAAGCCATTTGTCAAGTGGCAGCACATTTGTTTATCAGTGTCAAATCGTACCAAGACTATCACACTGACACATTTCTGCATTAGCATTTTTAGCTTTGCTGAGCTAAGAGTTTTATTTTAACTTGCAATGATTTTCACAAAATCTTACACTTTTTGGTTGTTTAATATTGTAATTCCTGTATCATTCAGGACTCCTGTGGCCTGTAGTACAGTAACATAATTTGGTTGATTTATCACAACGGATTGATATGTGGATTTGGTCCCGATTAGCATTGTTCTTGAGGTGTGGGATTGCTATTGTGGAAAACACTTCTTGGTTTAGGAGAAGTCCAATCCACTAATGATCAACTATGATTTTTAATGAAAATATCAAATTTCACCTGCAAAATCTTTGCTTGCTTAAAAGCTCAAAAAACTGTCCAAGTTTAAGAGGTTAAGCTAATAAAAATATGCTACATACATACATCATTACAGAAGAACAACTTTTAGCAGATGATACAACCAAGATCAACAAACTACATGGGACTAAACCAAACTAACAAATCAATGTTAATTAGTACGATAAACAGACTGCCGTATGTTCTGTTATTGTTCATAGTCAGTTGGAAGACTAGACAACATGTTAACCATCCTCCTTTGTAGCCACATCAGCTGGACTCATCAGATACTAACCTGTATTTAGGGTAAATTCCAAAGTCATGAAACTTAAAAAGAAGCTTGATCCAAAATATACGGGTCTTTTGTTTGTGTTGTTTTTTTTTGAATGGCAAAAAATCATAAAAATTTTATTATGGGACGATGCAATAAATAATCCCCACAGAAGTTTGGGTGTTTCCTAGGCTCCTGGTGATATTTGCTTGTGTTTTTGAAACCTTCCCCCCACCCCACTCCCAGCACCCTGTCCCCAAAAATTTGTCCTTACTCCCTGTTAAAGAGTCTTCCTCTTGGGCAAAAACGCCTTTCGGAAGGATGTACTCTTGGTGCCCCGGCTGAACGAAGCGGCACCCATGGAGATCTTGGTCTTGCCACTGGTCATAGTTGAAGAGCCCAGGGATGTTGTGCTCTTCCCACGAGAGATCGAGGAATTTCCCAACATTATCTTGGACTTCTCTCTTCTGATAGATGTGTTCCCCAGGTTGAGGGCCGTCTTGCCCTCCGTAATGCTGGTGTTACCCATGGTGGAGGAAAAGAAGATCCTGGAGGTCTCCTCCAGCGGCCAGCCTAGACGACCTGGAGCACGTTCAGGGTTAAACTTTCTCTGCTCTCCCTTGGGAAGTTTTGGTTCTCCTGGTTCTACAGGATGAAGTTACGTTGACTCATCGCATGTCCTGGCAGCAACACATCCCAGCGCACACTGGTTGGGTGTGGCGGTCCAAGCGACTAGTGTCGGGATGGGACCAGAATGTTAAGCGTGGTGAGAGCAACCCTCATGTAACAGCATAAAGCCCTTGTTGAACAGTGTAACGTGGGCTCCACCAGGCCACATATCTCCCCTGTGTGCCGTGAATGAACAAGAGGCTGCCGTAGGAGGCCTTCGTTTTCTCTGGGGGTTGAGGGGACAGTAGTTGTCATTGTCCCATCTCTAAAAGCGAGGCACACTGAAGAACACATTGTTGAGCGACACAATCGCTAATGACATCACTTTTATTTCTGTAGCGTTGTGCCTCACTTGAACCGCTCTCTAGTGTCTTAGAGTTATAGCTACTGTACATGAATTTTGATTCAGCCTAAGACAAACAGCTGAGAAATAAGGGTATGCCCCCAACCCAAAATATCAAATTGGCTGTTTTATTTTCTTCATTGCTCAACATCTAGTTGGTGATCATATTAGATATCTCCAAAGCTTTGTGTTCTGGAGGACACCCAGAAGCATTCAATGCATTTGTTTAGTCTTTTTCTGAGATTCTTATTGCATTGTTTTGTAAAAAATGTTGTTTATGTGTTTAAACATCAAAGTAAAACTTTTCAAAATTTTCAAAATTTTAAATATCAACAAGTACACATAGAATGTTTTGAGCATTTTGCAAGCTATTTATTGACAATTTTGTTTTGTTTTGTTTTGTTTTGTTTTTTGTTTTGTTTTGACATATTTAAAGATCAATGATCACACAAAGCGTTTATTCAGGCTATTTATTGACAATTAAATTGTATCATTTTGCTATATTTAAGCATTTATGCTACATTAATATATATATAAAAATTAATGAACAATTATTTTAATTTCATTTTAATTATGGTTGTAAGTTCTGAATTGGTTAGTAGATTTTACGCAACCAATTATTTTTATTCTCCTTCCACAGTCTCGCATTCCAGATCCATTTCCATCTAACAGCATTGTGCATGTGAGCGACCCACCGCCAGCTGTGCCAACATACGATCATTTATATCACACAGCCGTGTGCAAGCGGCACACCCTCTCACACACGCATGCATATAATCTACATTGAAACCCATATTATACAGTGGCTGATCTCTGTACATCTTCTTTTTTAGACATATCTTAATAACAACGGTTCGATCATATTCCATTTCTGGGAGAAAGACGTCATACCCGGATTCAAACTTAATGCATTGTTTCTCGAAGCAAACTGGCCAAAACTTACATCTTACAAGACTACAAACCTGCTGGAACGATCTACAACAAAGTCAATCTCTGTGCATGTACATACAGTACAGTATAGTACATTTACTGTTTATGGTTTCGTTTTTTCACAGGTGAAAATCCCAGTAGAGATTCCATTGAGTGTCCTTGCCTCTTTTGACAGACGTTTTAACCACAGTCACAGATTTCTCTCCTTGACTCAAAGTGGCCTTGCTCAAAGAACTAGTGGTCTCCCCGTGAGTGATTGTAGTTGTACCCACCACAAATGCAGTCTCTCCCTTCCTCAGTTTGGTTTTGGTCCTGGAAACAGCCGTCGCCCCCCATGAAATGGCCTTTTTGCTTTTCATCAGTTTGATTTTCCCTTTTGTAAAGCAGGTGTTTCGCAGTAAAAGGAATCCCTTTCCCTTTGATTCTTTTGAACTCTCCTCCGGCCTCTCTTGTTGTTTATCGGTTATCTCTGTCGTTCTTGCTTTCAAAGTCTTTCCCCCGGTGTCAGGATTTGTTGTTCTCCTCTCCATCTACTTGGTCCTGCGCTTGGGCATGAGGGCCTTGCGGAAAGAGGTTGAAGTTTTGCCTCGGCTAAAGCTGGCAGTGCCCAATGAGATGGTGGTCTTGCCTCTGGTTATGGTAGAATCACCCATAGAGGTAGTGGTGACCCCACGGGTGATGGAGGACTTGCCCATGGTTATAGAAGTCTTGCCCCGGGCTATTGAAGAGCCGCCCACAGACAGGGCAGTCTTTCCTTCCGTAAAACTAGTGTTCCCCATGAAGGCATGTAGGGTGCCAGGCTTTCTTTTTTGTTGCCTGTGCGTGGGTTAAAGTCTTGGCATGCCGGAGCTTCGCAGGTTTGACCGTGGCAAGAGATAGCGGGTCATTGAAACTGTACAGAGATTCAGGACAGCCCTAAATAGATCACACCACCAAATGAGTAAATGGGTGGGTGGAGAAAGTGAGCGTGCGAGCTATATGGTGGAGATTCGCTCACTATAGTGTTGCTCTTAACAGAAAAAACAAAAGGTTGTAATGGAACCCGGGCGAGAAGACAAAGGTGGCCGTAGCGTCGTACTGTTGGTAGGGGGCACAAGGCCTGCAATTGTGATTGCGGGAATGGTAACGTGAACATGCCATCAAAAGGCCATTGTGTTGCACACAGGACAATTGGGATTGACCTCAACAGTCCGTTGTGGCTTTCGTCCCAAAAACGCCTGTCTCTCCATGAGTTAGAATGTCAGCGTTGAGATGTGCCTACGTTTATGTCCCAGTGCTGATCATATTTTTTGCAAAAAGAGAAATAGATAGATGATGTTTAACTCTTTCCCCGCCAGCATTTAAAAAAAAAAAGTTCCCAGCTAGCGCCAGCAAGTTTACTGCCTTCCAATAAATGTTCTTCTTTAAATATATAAAAATACAATATATCAAATGACAGAACAGACCCTCTGCTTTCAAACAAACATACACAAAAAACTTTCATCCTACCTTAATTTGTTTTTATCCCCTCTCTTCTTTCTTTTTATCACCTCTCAAATATTGGTAGGTTTCTTCAAAAATAAAAAAATTATAATTGCATTTTTGTGGAGGACTTTTGATAGAAGTCAGATTCAGAGCGATGTTCAAAACATACACAGATTGCCCTAAGTAGTTGCTTCCGGGTTTTATAAGTTTTATTTTTTTTACATTTATGCATTTGGCAGATGCTTTTTTCCAAAGTGACTTACAGTGCATAACAAGGTATACATTTTATTAGTATTTGTGTTCCCTGAGGATTCAAACCATTTTGTGCTGCTAACCCAATGCTCTACAAATTAAAGGGACACTCCACTTTTTTTTAAAAATATGCTCATTTTCCAGCTCCCCTAAATTTAAACATTTGATTCTTACCATTTTGGAATCCATTTAGCCCAAAAATAGTCCCCTTGGTTACTTTCAATAGCAGGGGAGTATTTTCGGGCAGTGCGTAATGCTGCAGCCATGTTACGGCAGCAAAGTCCTTGATTATTACACCAGAATGAGTGTATAGTTCCTAACCATATCTGCCTAGAAAATCACAACTTTTAATTTTCCGCCGGTCTTAGTACACGATGTTACTACAGAAGAGTCAAGTTTTAAATAGGAAATATATCGAAACTCTTATTTAGTTATTTTTTAGCGCGATGCTAATGGTCAAATCAGATTCAGTGCATTATGCTAAGCTATGCTAAAAGTGCTAGCGCCAGACCCGGAGATCGGCTGGATGGATTCCAAAACGGTAAAATGTAATGTTTAACTCTAGGGGAGCTGGAAAATGGGCATGTTTTTAAATGTATGGAATGTCCCTTTAAGCTTTAGGTCTGTACTTGTACTATAATTTTCTCAGTTGGGTCATATTAGGAGAAACATCTGAGACTAATTTTATACATAAATGAAACATTACCGAAAACCCATTGAACCAATCAGTTTTTCTGTTCCTCGTCAGGTTTTCAGTGAAAACTTTGTTGGAGAAGTACACTGCCGAGCCCATTGATGACTCCTCGGAGGAGTTTATTAACTTTGCTGCAATTTTGGAGCACATCCTCAGCCACCGTTTCAAAGGTAGAACAGTGCGCCAATGCAAACTTTCACTCACACACAGTTTTCATTTTGTATGTAAATGTGAGCAAGTCTGTAAAATCTCAACTAAAGTCATTTTTGTGATTTACTGCTTTCTACATAAACTCATTATAAATGGGAAAGTACATAATATTGACAGAGTAAGATTGAAACGAATGTGAGATTAAACTGTGATGCTCAAATTCTCCTAATTAGATTCATAATAATTGGATTTCACAGGCAGAGTAACAAATGAATTTTTTAAAACGCACAAAAATCCTCACACACAAACCATTGCAATGAATTTCAAAGTGTAACACATTTCTAATGTTCTGTGTCTATGCCCGTGCATTATGTGATTGAATGTGTTTTCTTTGATCAGGTCCAGGTGGTTGGTTCAGTTCAGATGGCCAGAGGAGCTTTTGGGACTATATTCGTCTGGCCTGCATTAAAGTTCACAACAACTGCATCAGTAGCATTGAGAACATAGAGAACATTAGCACATCACGAGCGAAGGCAAGGCACTTTTTTCACTTTGAATCCCTTTCTGTTTTATCTGTCATTATTTGTTTTCTCATTGTTCCTCTACAGGGACGAGCCTGGATTCGTGTGGCTTTGATGGAAAAGCGTTTGTCTGAATATGTCGCCACAGCATTAAGAGACACTCGAACTACTAGGTCAGACCTTTTTAACATTTTACACATTGTTTCTTACTGTTGCACTTATCATTTAAATGTAATTTAATGGATTTGTAAATGTATTTTTGCAGGAGATTTTATGATGATGGTGCTGTAATGCTAAGAGAGGAGGCGACTGTTCTGACTGGGATGCTGATTGGTCTCAGTGCTATTGACTTCAGGTAAAAACATGATAACGTACACATTATGTTTACTTAAAGGAATATTCCATTTTCTTAAAAGAAAAATCCAGATAATTTACTCACCACCATGTCATCCAAAATGTTGATGTCTTTCTTTGTTCAGTCGAGAAGAAATTATGTTTTTTGAGGAAAACATTGCAGGATTTTTCTCATTTTAATGGACTTTAATAGACACCAACAATTCAACACGTAACAGTTTTTTTCAACAGTGTTTCAAAGGACTATAAACAATCCCAAACGAGGCAAAAGGGTCTTATCTAGCAAAACGATTTTCATTTTTGACAACAAAAATAACAAATATGCACCTCCAAACCACAACTTTTCGTCTAGGTTCGGTCCAGCGCGACCTAACGTAAATGCGTAGTGATGTAGGGAGGTCACGTGTTACATATATAAAACGCACATTTGCGGACCATTTTAAACAATTAACTGCCACAAAGACATTAATTAGTATCAGTTGACATACAACAACATAGGAACGGTCCTCTTTCACCACACATGTAAACACTGGGGCGGAGTTTCGCGTTTGTCCTCTGTGACCTCCTGACGTCATGACGTATTGCGCGGGGTCACCTGGCGCATCACGACCAGATCCAGACGAGAAGCCGTGCTTCAAAAGTGCACATTTGCCATTTATCCTGTCAAAAATGACAATCGTTTCGCTAGATAAGACCCTTATGCCTCGTTTGGGATCGTTTATAGTCCTTTGAAACTCCGTTGAAAAAAACTGTTACGTGTTGAGTTAAGTGTTAATTGTTGGATTATTAAAGTCCATTAAAATGAGAAAAATCCTGCAATGTTTTCCTCAAAAAACATAATTTCTTCTCGACTGAACAAAGAAAGACTTCAACATTTTGGATGACATGGTGGTGAGTAAATTATCTGGATTTTTCTTTTAAGAAAATGGAATATTCCTTTAATAATAAATGACCGTTGCAGAAAATATTTTTGCTTTCAATAAAACAGCTTTTATCATAAACCGGATATGTTATTATGATATGTTATAATAGGAGTTTAGCCAGGAATGTCTTTGAACTATTTTAAAGCCTTTTTTGGATCTGTTAACTAATCAACATCTCTTGTTTGTTTATCAACCCTTAGTTTTTGTCTAAAAGGAGAGGTTTTAGATGGAAAAACACCTGCAGTGATCGACTACACACCTTACCTAAAGTTCACCCAGAAGTAAGAGAATTTTAATTGAATTTATATATTCAAAACTCATTTTGTCACAAGTTACACACCCACATTTCATTTATAGAAGAAATTAAATAATATGAAAGTGAGTACATGATAACAAAACTATTCATTACAGTATCATTTAAAATGTTGAAAGATATATGCATTTCCATTTTGTTTAAGGGTGAATGTCATGTATCATGTGTGACTCCGGACCACATAAGTAGTCATAAGTAGCACGAGTAGCTGCTTTTTAACTAATGACTAATGACGTAAGGAATATTGTTTCCGGGTCCAAGTCTCCACTCATTTCAATAGAGGATATTATATAAACAACTGTTTGTGATCACTATTTATTCATATTACACATTTAAGAACATTTTATAAACTCACAGTGTACACAGCAGTCTCCAGGCTCACTGAATCATAATCATCAAATATTTTAATAATTCCTAAATATCCATGTCCATGTCTGGTCATCTTGGATTTTGTTATGGAGATAAAAATTTGGATTTGGGGTTTTTGGTAGTTTTGCATATTAGCGCGTGTTTTCCTATGGCATTTAAGATCGTTGGATCGCCTTGCCTTGACGTCAGACTTAAAGGATTAGTCAATTTTCTAAAAAAAAATCCAGATAATTTACTTACCACCATGTCATCCAAAATGCTGACGTCTGTCCCCGCTCAGTCGAGAAGAAATTATGTTTTTTTGGGGAAAACATTCCAGGATTTTTCTTATTTTAATGGACTTTAATAAATGGACTTAAATGGACCCCAACACCTAACAGTTTTAATGCAGTTTGAAATTGCAGTTTCAAAGGACTCTAAATGATCTCAAACGAGGCTTAAGGGTCTTATCTAGCGAAACGCACTTTTAAACCACAACTTTTCATCTTCCTCCGGTCCTGTGAGGCCGCCAGCGTGACCTTACATAATACATCATCACGTCAAGAGGTCATGGCTGACGTATGCAAAACTACACCCCAGTGTTTACATGTGGAATGATACTAATTCACGTCTTTGTGTCAGTTTATTGTTTAAAATGGTCCGCAAATGTGCGTTTCATATATGTAACACAAGACCTTTCCACGGCATTACGCAATTACGTGAGGTCGCAGTGGCGCGTCACACGACCGGAGGAGGACGAGAAGTTGTGGTTTAAAAGTGCATATTTTTAATTTTTCTTGCCAAAAATGACAATCGTTTCGCTAGATAAGACCCGTTTGCCTCGTTTGAAATCATTTAGAGTCATTTGAATCTGCAATTTTAAACTGCATTAAAACTGTTAAATGTTGTGGGCCATTAAAGTTCATTAAAATGAGATAAATCCTGGAATGATTTCCTCAAAAAACATAATTTCTTCTCGACTGAACAAAGAAAGATATAAACATTTTGGATGACATGGTGGTGAGTAAATTATCTTTTTTTTTTTTTAAATAGACTAATCGGATATTTGTAGCAATATATAGCCAATAATACATTGCATGGGCTCAAAATGATTGACATTCTCTAAATGCAAAAAAAAAGATGTTTAATAAAGATATTTTGTACATTTTCTACCATAAATATATCAAAATTCATAGCATTAGTAGGACTTCATTTTGACAACTTTAAAGGAGATTTTTTTTGCACCTTTAGATTCCAGGCTTGCAAATAGTTGTATTTTCCCCTAAATATTGTCCTATCCTTAAAACCATACATCAATGGAAAGCTTATTGTATCAGATGATGTATCAATCTCAATTTCCAAAAATGTATCGTTATGACTGGTTTATGTGGTTCAGGGTCACATATTATGTTACACTAGCATCTATAGATACAGCATGTGGTACCAAACTACATTATTCCCACTATAGGCTGGGCCACACTAAAAGATTTTTATAATGTGAGAGACCACCGACATGACAATAAAAAAATCGTAGATGATGAAAAATTAATAATGGTAATTATGTAAAATCATTAAAAGTTTTGTTCCTATACTTTGTGGAATGCCGCCATGTGGCCTAGACATTATACCACACATACTATACAGATTCGATTCACAAACACCCAGAGCCCCGACTGTGAATCTCACAAAATATCTCAAAATATGGTCAAATGTGACTTAAATGTGAGTAAACAAACATGGTGGACTACAGGCCAGAAGAAATTGTGTTAATAATTGTGAAATTCACGGCGATAATCTTGTGTGCGGCAGCCTCATAACTTACATTTAAATTTAGGCTTTTAGCACATGCTTTTATCCAAAGCAACTTACAACGAGGAAAACAATCATTTATCTTAGGGAGACAGTAATATACAAACCTAATTTATATGTTTTTAATCATTAAAGCACTGTTGATATGTCTCCTGCAGTTATGACTACATGAGCGATGAAGAGGACCGCCGCAGTGTGGACAGCAGTGCCAGTGATGAGAGCGTAGCCGAGCATCCTTACATTCCCCTGGTAACAGATGAAGAGACCTGGAGCAACAAATGCAAAAAGATGGAGCAGAGATTCAAGATCGTCTATGCCCAAAAGGTTCAGATTAGCAGCTTTTGACCTCCAGATAGACCCGCAGCATTAAAGGAATAGTCTACTCATTTTCAATATTAAAATATGTTATTACCTTAACTAAGAATTGTTGATACATCCCTCTATCATCTGTGTGCGTGCACGTAAGCGCTGGAGCGTGCTGCGACGCTTCGATAGCATTTAGCTTAGCCCCATTCATTCAATGGTACCATTTAGAGATAAAGTTAGAAGTGACCAAACACATCAACGTTTTTCCTATTTAAGACGAGTAGTTATACGAGCAAGTTTGGTGGTACAAAATAAAACGTAGCGCTTTTCTAAGCGGATTTAAAAGAGGAACTATATTTTATGGCGTAATAGCACTTTTGGGAGTACTTCGACTCGGCGCAGTAACACCCTCCCTCTCCCATTATGAGAGGGAGAAGGGGAGCGGACTTTTCAGGCGAGTCGAAGTACTCCCAAAAGTGCTATTACGCCATAAAATATAGTTCCTCTTTTAAATCCGCTTAGAAAAGCGCTACGTTTTATTTTGTACCACCAAACTTGCTCGTATAACTACTCGTCTTAAATAGGAAAAACGTTGATGTGTTTGGTCACTTCTAACTTTATCTCTAAATGGTACCATTGAATGAATGGGGCTAAGCTAAATGCTATCGAAGCGTCGCAGCGCGCTCCAGCGCTTACGGGCACGCACACAGATGATAGAGGGATGTATCAACAATTCTTAGTTAAGGTAATAACATATTTTAATATTGAAAATGAGTAGACTATTCCTTTAATTGGCATAAAACAATGGATCATGAATATTCATACTGGTTTAAGACAATCAATATTAAGTGTGGCTCAGAAATGACAAATTTTACTTTTAACACATGAAGTAGTTGAATGTACTGTATATGTCATTGTTTTCAGGGTTATTTAGAGGAATTGGTGCGCTTGAGGGAGTCCCAGCTGAAAAATGTTGAAACTGAGAACAAGAGGCTTGATGCTAAACTAGAGGAACTGCAAAACCAGAGCCAACAAGAGAAGAAGGAACTCGAGGACATCATACTGGAGCTGCAAGCACAACTGTACGCTCACACACGCACACTACGTAATGCACAGACAATGCTATAGTTGTCCAAACTCTAATGGCTTGATTCTGGTATGTTGTGTAGCACTGGCATCATTCCCTGTGAATCGTCTCATTTGGTTAAAGGCCTTTCTATTCCACTCATCAACCAATGTAGAACTTCACAAGCTCCCAACAACAGAGGAAACGTAAAGCTGTTTCGCCGGTAAGCATAGTTTATCTTTAGGATCTTTAAATGTAAATACACAGTCATGCTTTATATTGTGAATGTGTGTCTGTTCAGGAGAAGCTTTCACAGTTTGGACTTCTCGGCTGATGTAAGTTTGAACTCTGATTCTCAAAAGGAAGATGGCAATCAGAATGGAGACACAGCCTGGTCAGCAGCTAAAGACACAAAGCACATATATACGGGAAACAGTATGGTTTTCTCTGGAAATGTTTGGCCAGTTTAGTTGCATGAATTATTAATTAGGTGCTGTAAGCAACTTCAGCAAGTTCAGTTTCTGCTACTGAATCAGAATGCCCCATCTTTTTAACAATCTGCCGATACCAATATTCAAATAATTAGATTTAAAGGGACACTCCACTTTTTTTGAAAAGGTATGCTCATTTTCCAGCTCCCCTGGAGTTAAACATTTGATTCTTTCCTTTTTGGAATCTATTCAGCTGATGTCCGGGTTTGGCGCTGGCACTTTTAGCATAGCTTAGCATAATCCATTGAATCTGATTAGACCATTAGCATTGCCCTAAAAAATAACCAAAGAGTTTCCATATTTTTCCTATTTAAAACTTGACTCTTCTGTAGTTACATCGTGTACTAAGACCGACAGAAAATTAAAAGTTAAAGTTTTTTAGGTAGAAATGGCTAGGAACAATACTCTCATTCTGGCGTAATAATCAAGGACTTTGCTGCTGTAACATGGCTGCAGGAGGCACAATGATATTACGCAGCAGCCAAAAATAGTCCCCTTAGTATCTTTCAATAGCAAGGGACTATTTTCAGGCACTGTTTTCCATCGGTCTTAGTACATGATGTAACTACAGAAGAGTCAAGTTTTAAATAGGAAAAATATCAAAAGTCTTTGGTCATTTTTGAGCGTGATGCTAATGGTCTAATCAGATTCAATGCTATGCTAAAAGTGATAACGCCAGACCCAGAGATCGGCTGAATGGATTCCAAAATGGTAAGAAATTCGAATCAAATGTTCAACTCTAAAAGAGCTGGAATATGAGCATATTTTCAAAAATAGGGGAGTGTCCCTTTAAGATCTACCAATACCAAACAATACCGACTCATGATCAGGATGGTCATAAAATCCTAGATTTACGAAGCATACAACCCGCAACTCCTTGTCACCCAATTCAAAATAATCACGCAATGAGTTTTAATGTGTTTTTCAGATGCTATTGTTTGCCAGGGTATAATCTGCCCTGATTATCGACAGTTTTTAAAGGTGCAGTGTGTAACTTTTAGAAGGATTTAATGACAGAAAAGCTAAATTATATACGTAGCTATATAATCAGTGGTGTATAAAGACCTTACATAATGAATTGTTATGTGTTTATTACCTTAGAATGAAACATTTTTATTTAAGTACACTGTGGGTCCCCTTACATGGAAGTCGCCATTTTGTGCCGCCATGTTTCTACAGTAGCCCTAAACGGACAACCTGCTCGACAGAACGCGTTTTGTCACTACTGAATTTAGTCTTAGTCAATAAAGACGAGAGCATGTTTGTCCTGTGGTGGCTATCAGAGCTTCTCTATGGGTTTCGGTGAACGGTGGACTGAGCCGTTGGCTGCAATTCACATCTCGCTAGATGCCACTAAAATCTACACACTGCACCTTTAAACAATCCGCCTATGTCTGATAGCGGGGAAAATGCTTTTATCTGTGATACTGATTGGTGCATCCGTTTGCAAATCAATTGATGGGCATTTAATGTGTGGCCTTTCCCCCTCGATTTTTTTGTTCATAAAGCTTAGTGATGTCAGAGGTGTGATTTTATGTCTGGTTCTTAAAAAAAATATCTTTCAATGTAAAGCACCTTTACCGTAGTTTTTTCTTGTTTTCCCCCCAGCTAAAGACAACACACCCTCTATGTTGGGACTGTGTGGTTCTTTGGCCTCTCTGCCCAGCTGTAAGTCTCTGGCAAGTCTCAAGTCCAATGAGTATTTGGTCAACATCAGCACAGAGCCAAGTCCTGCCCTCTCCCCCAGCTAGGGGGCGCCAGAGTAAAAAAAAAAACTCAATCCCTGCTGCACTTCTGATATCCCCCATAGCCAGTGGTTTGGAATAAAACATGACAGTATTACATTTAAAAAATATAAAATATACATATACATATATAAAGTATTATTTCAGGCATGTTTCTTCGCCACAAGGTGTTTTATCTGAATATCAAACCTCAAAAAAAATATTTTTTTCATATTTACTTGACAGTTTATTAATCCCTCTTGTCTTCCTCCACCCTTTCAATTTGGTCTTCATCCGCATGTTGTCTGTTTTCAACATTCCTTGGACCGGGTATTAAAGCCCAGAGGCATGAAAGTTTCTTGAATTCCCTGCATCAAGGCACAACAGAGTAAAGTGATAAACAAAACTCACAGCTTGGCAGGTATTACACATATACAGATTCTCAACATTCTACATACAAGTTTTTATAGCACGTTTGGTTGATATGGATTTTAAAAATGTATGCTTGCTGCTCAATTAACAGTATAGTTACTGGTGCCATTCCAAAAATTCAATCTATTTGCTGTGCAAGTATCCAAAGCATCCAGCTGGTCATGTGAATTCAAAATGTCTGCCCCCATGACGCAACCCACTCAGCATAAAATAAAACAGCTTTAATTTCAACACTGATCCGCTCGCTATAAACTGGAGTCTTCATCTCATGTAAACATCTTTTAAACGATATCTGTTCATTTCTTTGTGTTAAACATAACCACGAGGAAAAAATTACTGAGAGTGCACACAGAAACTGCTTCTTAACAAAGGATCTGAAAAAAGAAACGGATAGACATCAGGAGACGGTAACTACAATCTGTATTTGCATGTGAAAGTGCTTTATTGAGGTTGTAAATGCCTTCACAGTCTACATCTTCTTACCTCTCTGATGGTTATATGATGTGAATGCAAGTATATCAACTGTTGTCAGCTAAACACCTTTATCTTATTTATCTTATGGATGTCGCTTTGTTTCTTGTGTTTTTTAAGTTTCTATAGGGATACATAATTGTCTATTTTGTTATGCTGTGGCAGTGCTTTGCTGTTTTGAATTATAATAAACTATTTTTTGCTATCTCAATTAAGACTTGGGTGTATATGAGGAATATTTTAAAACACATCTCACACTTTAATCTCAGAATGATATAAAAACTGTGCAGTCAGAACAAAAACATCACTTTCAGGGAGAAACTGACATCTAGTGGAGATCTGATGTAACAGTTTATCAAGATAAACAGGAAGAATAATGTAAAAAGCAACATTTTATCACATGTGTACTTACATAATACCTAATTTTTCAACAATGTTTGAATTAAAATAATTCACAGTTTTACCCACAGCTCTCTCCCTGTTTATAGGGTTGCTCAATGGAAGCATGCTCAGGTTATGCCATAGAAACCACGTTTGTTTGACTTCATGTGGCACTGCGCAGACCATCCGCATGTGAAATTAAATTGCAAGAGTGATTCAAAAGCTGTACTGTTGCGTCAGTCCCATTATATTTGTATTTGATCTGTGAGTCCTGTCTAAGCTCACCAGCATAGCTGGATCTTTATAGGGTATGGAGTGAAATGTATTTTTAATTAGCTAAATAAATATGAACAGCATAAAGAAAGCAAGCTGCACTACTGTGTCTTCTGTGGATATCTCCACTTGAATTGTTGCATGGTATATTGTGTCTGTATACATTGCAGGAGTGGTATACAGTACGGAGTATCGTCTAACCCTATTCTGTAATGTCTGATGAAGTCTAGATGGGACTGATATAGTAGAGGGCCAAAATAGCATCTGCCTGTTTGTCCATAAGCTCATGCCACACACGTTTACACATACTAAGGCATGATAAGTAAGTGGCTGAGTAAGTTCATGCTCAACATACACATGCATGGAAAGCAATAGCCAAGATAGCATAAAAACATGCAAGAAACCCTTTTGTTTTTTTGTAATTTCCATAAAATAAATGGAAAAACAAATGCTTAAGCAGTATAAACAATATATCTACATCCATATAACTTTTTGAACAACAAATTAGATTACTTTTCCAGTCATTTGTGATTGTTTAAAAATATAACAACTAATTGTGTGTATTCTTTCCATTATATATATTAACCATTTTTTATTATTACACGTTTTTGATGTATTGATTACAATTTGTAAAACCATTGTTTTACTACCAGAACCTAAACAATAGTTAATTTGGTGTTACCTATAGTAACCATGTTTTCTCTTTTGTTTGTATTCGTAGTAAAACCCTGGTTAATTTTCGTAAAGGTTATAGAAGTTTCATTTGTTGTTTTATATTCATTTCTATTTCCGGTTTCCCATTTTGTATCGATAAAACATGACTTGTTTCTCAAATAACTAGCACAATGTGCTAACTACATGTAGTCTAGCTGAGTTTTGCCTCAACAAACCCAGTGCGAAGTTCAGCCAACCTCTCATGCATTGTGCTGCGCACTGCTGGTGGTAGGACTCTGTTGAATGCATGAATTTTAACGAAGTGGGCGTGGAAACCGACCTCGGAGTCCCTCCCCTACTAGATCGATGCTGCCAACGACCAATAGGCTGTAAGTAGTATTTTCCAACAGCCAATCGGATTAGTAACATGTGTTTAGACGCTGCGCTGTGGCGTGAATCCGACACGAGTGTGTAGTTTGGCTGCTGTTGTCAGATTGTGGACTGAAGAATTGGCAGCAGCCCATACAATGTGATTGGGCTCTTCAACTAGTTCTCCAACTATTAGTTTAGTTGGTCAGGTGTGATAAACCGTTGAGGACGATGAATGGGAAGTTCTATTGCGTGATTTTCCACACAGAGAAAAATATCGTGTTTTGTTCAAGGCATTAGTTTTGAAAAACGTAACTATCATCACAAAAGAAACTAGCTGACTAGCTAGCGAGTGAGTGAGTGCACTAGCTTTGTTATTAACAAAAACAAAGTTAACAGAAAAAGCTAACTTTATTTTTGACGACCGAGTTACACGGTAGGCTAACTGAAGTGTTAGCTTTGAGTAAACCCAGGAGTTTGGTGAACTTTTAGAGACTTTTAAGCAACGGTGGGAATGTCGTGTCGGAGTGGAGTGGCACGGGTGGGTAATCCCGGACTGCAGCCCCTCCGAGCCACGGTCCCGTTCCAGCTGCAAAACCGAGCCGCACCGCGCTGCAAAGACGCCAAAACAGGTAAATAAACAACAAATACACAAAAGCATGTCAGTAACGCATGCTACTCAGCTTGGTAACTTGCCCTAATGCAACTTCACTGTGCCTGTTTGCTTGTTTGTTATACACGATAACATAGAGTGATTAAAATATAAGTTTAGTAATGTGAGTGGGTCATTTGCGCAGTCCTGTGGTTTAGCTGCTCTCTGGTGGCATCTGCTCTCTTGGCTTCAGTGCAACGGTGTTCAAGAAGTTTCTGCGTGCATTGAACGACCCCCACCTCGACCACAATGTGTTTTGTGGTCAATATTGTCACAAAACATGGCACAGGATTGACTAAACACATCAGGCCTGAGGTTTCAAGACGCTTTTGATCTTCATTTTGGTGCTTAATGCTCACCTGCAAGATTTAATAAACCATTGTTATTGGTTTGGCATAGAAATTGTGGTGTTGATTTATGTGGCCACCAGCACACGTTAAGTATCTGGATCAGAAAAAAACACATCAGATTGGTCACATTTCAATAAATTGCTGTTTCACAATTCACACCAACGGGTTAAATTTCTGGTCTTGCATTGTTTTGCTGCAATCGCTTGTAAATGCAGCTATAGTCTTGTTATGAAAGAATAGGTCAACTTTTTTTGGTCAACTTTGATTGCGACGTTTCTTGTAGGTGTCAAACTTTTTTGGGTATTTTACATCAGATTCCCTTAACAAGTTGAGAATACCTTGAAAACGCTTGTCTTTGCTCTTAAGGAGACAAGTGAATCACAAAGGGCCCTAGATTTTTTAAGTTATATTTTTGGGCCATTTTGCCTTTATTGATAGACTGTAATAATTGAAAGGCAACAGGAAAGTACAGGTTGGAGAGAGGGGTATGGGATCGGCAAAGGACCTCGAGCTGGGATTCAAACTCGGGTTGCTGGAAGTGTGTTTGGACCATATGTCGGAGCACGGTCCACTACACCATCGGCTCCGACAGGGCCCTCGGTTTTGGGGGAATAGTCCATTTTCTTAAAAGAAAAATCCAGATAATTTGCTCACCACCGTGTCATCCAGGGTGTTGATGTCTTTCTTTGTTCAGTCGAGAAGAGGTTGTGTTTTTTGAGGAAGGCATTGCAGGATTTTTCTCATTTTAATGGACTTTGATAGAGCCCAACATTTAATACTTAACTCAACACTTTTTCAACGGAGTTTCAAAGGACTATAAATGATCCCAAACGAGGCATAGGGGTTTTGTCTGGCGGGGCGATTGTCATTTTTGACGGGAAAAATAAATCACAAGTTTTCGTCTGGGTCCGGTCCAGCACGACCTAACGTAAATGCGTAGAGACGTAGGGAGGTCACGTGTTACATATATAAAACGCACATTTGCGGACCATTGTAAACAATACACTGAGACAAAGACATTAATTAGTATCAGTTGACATACAACAACGTAGGAACGGTCCTCTTTCAACACACTTGTAAACACTGGGGGGGAGTTTCGCGTTCGTCCTCTGTGACCTCTTGACGTCATGACGTATTGTGTGGGGTCACGCTGGCGCATCACGGCCGGATCTAGACGAGAAGTTGTTGTTTAAAAGTGCATATTTTTTATTTTTCTTGTCAAAAATGACAATCGTTTGGCTGGGTGGGGCCCTTGTGCCTCGTTTGGGATTGTTTGTGGTCCTTTGAGGCTCTGTTGAGGGGGGCTGTTAAGTGTTGAGTTGAGTATTAAATGTAGAGGTCTATTAAAGTCCATTAAAATGAGAAAAATCCTGCAATGTTTTCCTCTAAAAAACATAATTTCTTCTCGACTGAACAAAGAAAGACATCAACATTTTGGGTGGCATGGTGGTGAGTGGGTTGTCTGGATTTTTCTTTTAGGAAAATGGAATATTCCTTTAAGTGTGCCCAGACCTTCCAACCTGATCTTACAGGAAAACGTAACTATTTTACAAGGTGGCAATTTCGTATGGATTTGTACAATGTAACTCAACTGGTAAAGCTTTGTATTAGCGGCACAAAAGTTATGGGTTTGCTTTCCAGGGAATACGCATAGTGATAAAGATGAATACCTTGAATGCATTGCAAGTCGTTTAGATTGAATCGTTTGCCAAATGCATAAACGGCCACAAAGTGTTGTTTGTACATCATTGTACAACAATGATTGGAAAAGCAAGCACGAAGGTCCAACCCTAAACACAAATCTCACAGAGGTCAATGCAGATTGTATGAAAACGTATGAATGCCATTGCAGGAATTCATATGAATTAGCCACCAATTTGCTAAAATGTCAAATGGTTACAAAACACTTCAATCATCCTAAAAGAAGGCTTTACTTCATGCATTTTTTCAATATGGAGGTGAAGTGTACCTCACGCTTTCATGAGATTCACTCACCATGTCAGATTCCTAAATAAACATACATGCGCACAACTTAATGTCACCATGTCACACATACTGTAGTCACCCAACCTGCTTGATACCACACCCTCAAACACACTGTTAATAACAGACGAGCACTGCCGTTTTAGCACCTTTCACCATAAAAAGTCTCCCAATCTCAGTGCAAAGACCCCATGGGCTGGGTGGGGGGGGTGAATGGATCCAGGAAGAATCTGACAAGGTTAAAGATCATATGTACCATTATTAGTTTCTGCGACATGATCAATGGACAGAAGAAAGAAAATGATCTTGTACAAGTGCGAATTTGATCCTGTGAAGTATTTCGGGCAATGGCCTGAAGTCTAACTTGTCCACAGTATGTTGATGAAGCACCAGGATGTTCAGCATCCGTTACGACAACAGTGTTTATTTATAAAGAGTCTTTCATGCATGGAATGCATCTTGGTGTGATTTATGTGAGAGGTTGAAGTTGCCAACCTGAGCAAATGATCGTGCACAGACAAACGGCTTCAAAAATGCATTTCATGTCATGCAGAGTAGATTGTGCATGTGCTTGGGGATGCAGGTTTGAGTTTTGCCTGTATCATGTCCAGATCATTAACAAAATAAATATCCCAGCTTTCTCATGTTGCGTCTTCTTTCCTGTTTCTGTAGCCGAGTGTAAGACGAAGGGCCGCCCACCGAAGCCAACCTTGCGGCGGACGTTGTCTCTGGATACTTTAGTGGGGCCGTACCTGCAGGGCCATTGGCCTAAAGAACAAGATTGTCAACCTGTTACCTGTGTCAATGACAAGGCCACACAGGTGAGGACCTTCCAGACGTGTCCTGTGTGTAAAGTTATGGAGTTAAAGAAATTGTACATCATTTACGTGTCTTATTTCAATAAATGACAAAGAGCCGTGGTGTTTATTAAGGCTGTAACGATTAATCGTGCAAATGCGCGTTTTCTCAATGAATGAATTTTAATGAAATCCTGGCACATCTGAACGCCAGGGGGCGCTCTCAATCTCATGCAGAAACTCACTTTGTGCCACAGAAGAAGTAGCATTACAAAAGCTATTCTAGGAAATGTCTACAGGAATATTTATATCGCTGTTCTTCAAATTGTTTCAGGTATTTTCATGATAATAAAGAATATTTTGAATGATTTTTATTGAACGAGTGTTGCTTTTTTAAATGCACGTTATAAACGACTCTGACTCATAATGATTTTAGATTGATAAGGACTTCCTACTGACCAAATGCTGAAGGACATGCACAAGCTGCGCATGAAACAAAGAATCGCAGCCTTGCGATTCAGAATCGATTTCAGACAGGCATTTTTAATGGGACACGCGATTTAATCGTTACATCCCTAGTATCTACGGTAGCTGTGTGTAACCGTGGATTCACACCAGCCGCGATTGAGACGTCAAAATCGCGTCTACCGCATCTAGTTTGCCGCTTGAACATTTTGATTTTACTCGTTCATTCGCGCATGAAATTCTAGTCATCAAGACATTCACGTGGAAATTCGCGTCATGGGAGGTGCTTCCATAGGCTTCTGCGACTCCTCTCGCTTCCTGTAATCACGTCACTACTAGAGCAAGCTCCTGATTGGTTAACGCAGCACGTTTTTCCGCCAAAGTTCAAATTTTTTAACTTGCGCGTTTGCCGCGGCAACGCTCAATTCGCACCATTCACGTGAACTAGACGCGCGAATGAGGAGGAATCGCGTCTACCGTGCTAAATGCCTCATTCACGCTGTGAGACCTCCACGCGTTTTCACATTGCCTTAGCATTGAAATCACTCGTGCTTGACGCCTCTACTGCGGCTGGTGTGAATGCAGCATAATGAATGGTCCACGCTGACATTGAAACCGAAAGGAAAATCATTGTTTATCTTCTGTGTCTGATGCAATACAATTTTTTTCTCAAATTTGAAAATGCTAAAGCACAAATGAAATGTGAGCGCTATGGTGGATGAGAGGGATCATATGATTTCAGAAGACTTGAAATAAGACTTTTATGCTGTATTTTGACACTTTCAATGTATGGTAAAGAACATCTTTGTTATGCAAGTTTGAAAATATTAGGCTACCACAAGCTACCAAAACAAAAAGGTCCTGTTTAACCCTGTGGAATGGAAGCCTTCACTACTGATTGAGAAGTAAAACAAACCCTTGGTTTGATCTAGGTTGTGTTTATAGTTGTTGCTAGAATTGTTCAATGCTTGTTTTGTTTCATAAAGGATATTTCTTGACCGAGAGGACAGCCTGTTTGTTTTATGCAGCTGAAGTCAAACGGTTGTTAATGAGAGATCTTGGCTTTGGGAAAAGATTCTGGCTGGTAATGAAGGGAGTGTAGGAGACCTCAGTTGGGAATGGCAGCCATATTGTTTTTTCCAAATGGGTTCCATATGGGTTCCTGGATCACTGCTCTGACATGCCTGCTGGGGTTGACCATATTCAGTCATACACAAAAGGTGAAAGTCTTCCTGCTGCGGCTGTTCATGCGCTTCTGGATTTATGTTTTGATTTATAGTCTCAGAGTTAGGTTAGTATTGTTAGTTAGTTCCTATATTTCACACTAAATTGGTATTATTAGTGCTTTTAATTGTGCATGTTGACTGATGTGAGATTTTCTTTTTCATAAATTGTAAACTGTAATGTAACACTTGTAGATTAGATTACTTTGTGGTTTGCTGCATTTATCTGAGCTGTGGTTTGTATCTGTTTTGAAGGTTGTGGTATCTGTATAGATGCTTTAACCGAAACTGACTGTCTCTCAGCTGGTGACCTGCTATGCTTGCACTTGTAACCAGTCACCCCAAAAAATGGTTTTGTTCGTCATGACCTTCATAGTGACCGTCCCCCAACCCCTGTGTTACCCCCCCATACATCCCCATTTCACAAGCAGAACATAAATTCATGTCCTTATATACTTCCTCCACAGTTTATGTAATCCATTTTTTATTAATAAAAGAAAACTTAATTTCTATCAATGCCCTATCGTGGTGGACCTTCAACAGTTAACAGTTGTACAGTCTCAAGACTCTCGCTCTGAATGGTTTTCCCCACCCCCATCTGATCGCCCTTCCTGTCCAGTTGAGTGCAAATGGGGAACTTTGGAAACTTTATCCAGCGTCTAACATGCTGTGCATACGGTCCCACAAGCTAAATGTCCGTTTATAGGTCTAATCCCATGACAGGCCAATGTGGGCGAGTGTCTGGGCAGAAAGGCATAAGGGACGAATTTAAATTTCAGTCCATTCACACCCCTGCCCCCACCCGGCCATGTGAAACCTCCAGTCACTATGCAGACACAGTGAGTCCCGATTTTGCACACTGGGGGTTGGAAGGGAGGCGATGACACAGTTTTATATGGCTCACTCGGACTGCATGTTGTTACATTAGCATCCAACCGTACAAGATATCCATGACCTCTGGGTGACGGCGAGATCTGAGACGGAATGCTGTGATTGGTTGATGACCTATAGCGACAGAGCTAAAGTGAGATTCAATGTCATGTCTGTCTTCACGTTGATTTTACAATATAGAGCTAGCAGTATTTTTTCATACTAATATTGATTATAGTAATTAAGGCAATATATTGTTTCTGAAAGTTAATAATCGGTCCTAGGCGGAGCCAAACCCCAGTTTGAAAATTTGTGTATTAGGCGACTCTCAAAGACTGTTTTGTTTGGCGCTTGGCTGTGACATTTGTGTGGTTTTCTGGACTGTGCAGTGTGTCAAAACTAGGCCACCACATCAAAATATGATGTGCGATAACTAGGGCTGGGTATCTATTCAGATGTTCCAGATCAATTCGATTTCTATTCGCAAGCTATCGGTTCAATTCTCGATCCAATTTTCGGTTCCGATTCTCGGCTCGATTTTTATAGACTGTTTAAGCGGTAACAACATAAACACGCAGCTTTCGTGGTCAAAGGACAAAGTCCTTTAAAAGTAGTTTATTCATATAACAAGCAAAATAAACAACACGTAGATTACATAGAACCCAAAACATTTGTTATTTTCGACGAGGTATTTGTTTAAAAGTTCAGTTTCAGCAACTAGTCAGACCATTAAACAAACAGAAACCGGAAGTAAAGTTGGAACCAGACACTTATCGCGTCACCGCACGTGCGCCCGATGAAACGGTCTATACTTGATTCTCGATTAAACTCAATGAATATGGATTATATTAAATATTATATTATATTAAAATATAGACTGAATGAATGAATGAATGACAGGCTCGCCACTGCTCCTTGGTAACATCGCACAAGGCAAAAAAGAAGGTGACTGATCTAGTGGAGAAGACTAGTAATTCGATTAACGTTAATGTTACGTTCAACGTTTGCGGAAATACATTTGTGGAAAAAATTTATTAGTGGCCTTTGAGAATCGATTTTGAATCGGCCACGTAAAAAAAACCGATTAATCGAAAAATCTATTTTTTTTACCAGCCCTAGCGATAACTTGCTAAATAATGCATAATGCGATACAATAATGCTTAACGTTTGTAAAAATGTAAAATTTAAATTATAAAAAATAAATGTAAAAACTATACACTTTATAAGCACAATACATAAAACAAATCTGACAATGTCATTTTAACAAAATAAACACACATTTTTTTCGATTTGTCGAACAATCTGGTAAACAAAAACACCTAAAAGGAGTTAAGTTACGTCATTCCCCATTTTTTACCTTGCATGACTTAGTATTTGGCTTAGTATCTTGCAAACTTCATACACATGCATGTCAATTTGCATACTGTATGCAGTCAATTCTAGGGTTTCAGCCTCAAGGGGTGATCGTCAGATTATCAGTGGTATGTAATGATTATTGCCGTAAACGTGAGCTGTTTCAGGTTGACCGTGTTTGCAACTGTCAGTATCAGCTTGCTTCTGCAGATATCATCTTAGTCAATGCAGTTTGCATACATTCATGAGATTCACATACATGTGTAAATATATAGTGCATATGAACAACTCCCTCAAATGCAAACACTAGCATATGCAAGTGTGTATACACGGTTTAGTGAGCTCACATAAATTTATAGTCATTTTATTCATACATGTAATGTAATGCATAAATAAAATCTCAAACCATGCATTTATTTGTATATAAAATAAAACGAGTAAGCCCACTTTTTGTTATAATTAAACGTTTTGTTTATAATGATTGTTCCGCATTACATATAGTTGCCAATTGTGATATCTTGTATATGATTAAAAAGTAAGATGTTGGACTTCTGTAGAAACATTTTGCACCCCTGTTTGTCACCCACCCAACCCCTCGAGCTTTAGGTACAGCACTCCCCTCATGTGTTCTCATGGCTGTGCTCTGATCAGTCACACATTTGCAAAAACCGCGTAGCTCTCAGTTAGTAGAGCGTGCAAGTTTAGCTCTGTGATCTTAACCAAGGCCACCGACCTCCAAGTTCCCCACCCAGAGTCGGTTTGGTGGGAGGGGGCCGCAGAAAGGATACACAGGGGCGTCATGACGGTACGTGCATACGAGGACAAGTGCTAGTTTTTCGTCTACGTCTTGCTAAAGTAGTGCACCAGAGTCGGTGGTTTTTATCATGCAAGTCTCCGCGCAGCTGTGTGTGTTTGGACGTGTCTCTGTGTTCCAGGTGTGTCTAGCAGGTGTGTCACATCTTGTGTCTCGTATTCAAATATAGTCAGTGAGGCACGGAAGCAGCTTTCAGTTCTATTTGTTATAATACAGAAAAAAAAACAGGTCAAGACTTTCAGCACCGTGAACTCGGAGCAATGCTCTCGGCTCTCAATACAACAGGTGCTTTAACCTGAACTGGTGCATGAAAGAATGCGTCGCTTTGCATTGTGTTTGTCTCGCAACCGGAAAACTGTCAACAGTTCAGGGGCGTGTCGTTAACTGTTTTTGTTCGCTGAAGGGGTCTGGATTACTTTATGTAAAGCATGGCGGTGTTCGGATTGTCAGGGTTTGAGAAAGGGAGGTTTAGTTTTGAATATCCTGAATCAGCAATATCTCGCACAGAGAAACCTTTGTGGTTGGGAGCCTTTGAAAATCAATAAATAAAGTCACATATATGTTCTCTTGTTTCATTTTAGACTCCTAGTTCCTGGATAGGAGAGACACGGGGGCGAAGAGGGGGCGGCGGTCACAAGCGCTCGGCATCGTGGGGCAGCGCTGAGCACCTCAGAGAAGTCAGTACCTGATGATGGGTGGAAAATCTTTCATAGATGCACAACTTCACATAGCTGTGAAAATTATTTATAGGGTCATTAACTGGACATGAGACATTTTGGCGCACCTGCCCGTATTCTGCCCACTAATTTAATTGGGTAAAAAACCTTGCACCTTGACATTGTGCATTCAAGTATTTGATTAATGTATAAACGATAGCATTCTGTCAATATTATTATCTCATTTGTGACGGAGGGGGCATTTAGCAGCTTTTGCTTTTGAGCTCTTCAAATACTATTTTAACCCATCATATACTGTAGAGACACAATTTGGAGAGAACATCTATGCCAAAAAGCATATCCATTTATTTTAAAAACAACTTTGTGCTGTTGCTATTCTTAATGTTTATTGTACTTCTGCTTTGGTAGTTCAGCTACTTTTATGCCTGTTAACATATATGTGTGTTTAAAACCCCTTTTCCCTATCTGATACTGTAACCCTTACATTGTTCCCATTCAGGTTGCTAAACTACGACAGTCCTTACAGAAACGCTCCAGACATGCACCTCCTGTCATGGACTGTGACCAGACACACCAACACATGCACACCAGCCAAACCCACACACCTGAAAGTACACAGGTACACACACGTGAACACACAAACCACACACCTCGTTTCAGTTTTAGTATCCATCCGCAGCTGGCTGGTTAACAGTAGTTACGCTCGGGGGATAAAAACAATGGCTGGCAGAGCGTGACATAAATAGACTTTGTGCCTGTTTATAAGCTTAGTCTGTTAAATGATCCCACTTCCCACTAGCAACAGAGATTTAAAAACAGAACAGCTTTAGTTAGGAGATGATGTCAGCCAGATACTGCCATTAATATGGCAAGAAGATATACTCACATACACAGTGCTGACTTCTGTTTTTATAGTTGTGGATATAAATAGATAGATAGTGGACTATTAATCTGTTAAAGGACAAGTTTGGTATTTTACACTTTTTTGGTATTTTATTCCTGTTTTCAGATTGTTTATGATGAAATAGAACGGTTTTGACAGAAATGTGGACATATGATGCTGGCCCGAGAATTTTCGGGTGTTTCTTGTATCACCTCCCACCTCTATAATGGCTCTATAGGTGCACAGGAACAAACCTTCCTAAAATGCATTAAACTTTCGTTTACAAACCGAGTGGTCAGGGGTGTTCACTGATATGCTCACACACAAATCGCTGCAAAAGATGCTTTCCAGCAGGTTTTATCAAAGTTTTTGTCCAACTCCATTGACTTGTATTAGATGTGCTGTGAGATCCGGTATTACCCTGCGCCGGGAACTTTGTTTGTATTCTTGCAAATGGCAAATGTGCATTATCGCCACCAACTGGGCTGGAGTGTCTATTATTCAAGCTCTCAACGGAAGAATATACGGGTGTGAGGCGTTTGGTAAAATAGGTCCACAAGTTTACAACGAATGCTAAAACACCTGTTGGAAAGCATGTTTTGCAGCGATTTTTGTGTGAGCATATCAGTGAACACCCCTGACCACTCGGTGAGTTCACGTCTTTGTAAACGAAAGTTTAATGCATTTTAGGAAGGATTGTTCCAGTGCACCTATTCAGCCATTGTAGAGGTGGGAGATGAAACAACAAACACCCGAAAATTCTCGGGCCAGCATCATAAGTCGAAATTTCAGTCAAAACCATTCTATTTCATCATAAACAGGGTTTTAAGTGTAAAATACCAAACTTGTCCTTTAAAGTTTCTATTAAAGTTTTGTCATGAGACACGCAAGAACTAATGAAATTCGTCATGCTGCTGTATTTGAATTTTTTATGCTAATCTGTCGATCGACAAATGTATAGTTTTACTTCTCCATGCTGGATATTATAAGATGAATATAAAATAATTAGTTGGTGTGAAAATACATGCAATCTTGGATGAGAGTAAATTATAAGAGAATTATTATATTAACTTGTCCATGTTATTATTTATAACACTTTGGGTTTCGGTCTCTCTCATAGTTTTTGTGTGTTTCTACAGACGATGCCTCTGATTCCGCTGAGCCGATTGGCCCCCAGACTGAGACGCAGTGTGGAAGGATTGAACCTGGAGCTGGAGGGTGTCTTTGTGTCTGAAACCGCAAAGGAACCTCACAAAGTCAGTAAAAAGGTCTTTTTCTTCTCATGAATGCATTATTTTGGGGTTAGGGTTTGAGTCAGTGGCGGCTCGTGACTGCTCTTCCGAGGGCGCAAATTCAAAATATGTGTCCGGAGTGTCATGTGTGTTGCTTGCGCTTTCAAAATATGTGTTTGTTGAGTCATGGGAACTATGTGCCTCACGTGTTTTGTCAACATAAGTGCCTGCAGTCGGAGCTGATAATGTAGTGGGCAGCGCTCCGACATGTGGTGCTTTCAGCGACTTAAGTTCGATTCTTGGCTCGTGGTCATTTGCCGATCCCATACCCTCTCTCTCCTTCCTGTACTTTTCTGTCCTCTCCTCTATCAATGTTTAAATAAAGGCAAAAAAAAAAAAAAAAAATAATAAGTGCCTGCTGGACACGAGTTATTTCCGTTTACGATAACAGAGACGCTCACGTTTACAAAATACACGCAAAACACTCCCCTAACAGTAAACTCTGATTATGCATGAGATTATGCGAGTATCTGGCAAACGCGAGCATCTCTTTTATCATAAACCCTTTAGACGCATATGCAGCAGACACTTATTTTGACAAGACATGTGATGCACACAGGATCTCTTGACGTGCAGAACACATATTTTGAAAAAAGGAACCATACATATGACAGGCTACATACATGTTGTGACAAACTTCACATCGAGCGCCCTCGAAAAAAGAAGTCACTGTTTTAAGTTAAGGATAGTCTTAACTAATTAGCTAAATCATTTCATTACAAAACTTTATGCCCATGTACATGTTTAAATCCTATATCCCATAGTAGATCAGGAATGCTCCCACTGTACAGAGTTAGTAAAGCTCTGTTAAAGCTAAATTGTTATGGCTTGGTAATATTTATAACAATTCTTACCTGTGTGTTTAGATTCTCGATATACCAGATGGTCACAGAGCACCCATCCCAGCTCAGAGGTATAGCAGCACTTCACAAAGCGACCCTTCTCCGGCCCAGCTGTCCCCTTCACAGTCACCCTGCACCATCACAGACTCCGGTCAGTCGCACTCATTGATTGTTTCAATGACTGATGTGTCAGTAGCTTTTATTCTTAGTGCAAATTTTGTACGAATTTTAAAATGAATGTGGTTCACATTAGGGATGCACCGATCGAAATTATTCGTCTGAAAATAGCAAAAAAACTCTTTTTCGGACAGAATAAATTTTACCGAACAATGAGGTCTATGATGATGCAATCAAATGGCAACCAGCGCAGAGTGAGAGCTGCGCAAATGCAGCAAACATGTTGATAAGCATTTTAAAGTGTCAGAGAAAGACAGGAAAACATACAGCACTACAAGTTTCCTTACAAGCACAGAGAACGAACGACGAAGAGCATCAGCAGTATGTAATAAAAAACTTTCTAGAACCAGTAAAGTCTTACAATGACAAACACGCTTCTAGTAAACAAGAAATAAAACGTTTATTAACATTAAGCTTTTTGTTAGACTGCTTTGTTGAGCGCTTTTTCCTCTGTCATACTCCTGTTAAACTTGCCGCGCCTCCCTCTCTCCGTGTGCTCGTGCTTGATCGTGCACGCAGGTGCGCGTCCGCTGCTCAACATAAAGTACAGTGTTGCATAAAAGCATTGTTGCAAGTTTCTTAAGGCATAGTAATGAATAGTTTATTTGCATTTTGTGCGAGAATAGAATATCTGATTAAAATCAGTTAAGCCAAGACTCATTTAATGAAGTTTATTTAACTAAGTTCGGGAGGAGCATGGTCATGTGATCCAACCAATCAGTGCAAAGAGGTGCCTATAATGGCAGTCCCTCACCTCTGTCCCGTGACAGATTTTTTGCAGCATCCCTCCTCTACCCCATCACCTCACTCTCATCTAGATTCATTTATCACAGTTAAAGAGGGGGGAGTACTCTGGGTTCGGGCTAAAATTCCGAGCTCGGAGCCCTCTCCTCGGACAGCACGCCAAATATGCTTTATCTCATTCCCTATCGATTACATGTTAATGCGAACTCGTGAATGTGGTTGAATGTAAATAGAACAGTTTTCAGATAGCTATCTGATTAGAGAAGTGACCAATTGTAAAAAAAATACCCTATAATGACGGCTGGAATGTTAAAAAAATGTCATTTTTAAAAAATGTGAAATAAATATAGAATAAAGGACATTCTGAATATAACTTTTGCAATGGTAAGAAAATTGTCAAAATGATTAGGAAAATGAAAAATAATTTTTGTTTCCTTTTGGTGCATCCCTAGTTCACATCAATAAAAACGCGAACATGCTACACCTACTATTTTATCTCTCATGTAATTTATCGAGAAGTCAAAATAACCAAAATGCACAAAAGTCTGCCTGAGACACAAAATCTTTCTTATTCTCTCAATGATAAGATTTTAGTTGTTTGGCTGATGATTCTCTGTGTCTATGTGTTAGGTTTAGATATTGTTGTGTGTGGATCAGTCTGTCCTGCTTCTCCTAACCAATGTGTGTCTGAGCCACCATCCTCCTCCCCTCGTCCCAACAAAACATACGTGTTTCAAAGAGAACCTCCAGAAGGCTGTGAGAGGGTTCGAGTGTCTGAAGAGGCCATGTAAGTTACACCCAACTGTCCTGAATTTAGTAGATGGGGAATAAGGTGCTATCTTACCCCAGAATGAACATTTTGTCATTAATTATTCTATGGGGGAGGGACAGAAAGCTCTCAGATTTAATAAAAAAGGTATATCAGGTGTGGAACGACATAAGGCTAAGTAATTAATAACAAAATGTTCATTTTGGGTTAAAGTAAACTTTTAAAATGTTAGTTCCCTAAAAATGTCATTCCAGACCCATAAGAAACAAACTTAAAACAGTTCATAGTGACTGGCTGTCAAAAAAGTTTGAATTCCGCAGATAAAAATGGCAGAATACAGACAATTATAAGATAACTTTTAATTCTATGTGAACTTGGTGACATTAACAATTCCTGAATTTCTGTTCTTTTCAGACTTCCCTGTTATGGAAATGCCCCTCGTCAGCCCTCATGTCCTGACCCTAACAAGGTGAATTTTACACCTCATGGTGGCTCGGCCTTTTGCCCGGTCAGTCTCCTCAAGCCTCTTCTCCCTTCTATGGACCTGTTGTTTCGTGGCCTGTCTGTTTCACCCGTGACCGGTTGTTCGGCTCAAGGCCCCGGCCCACATGCCGTAGGTGGTTACTTGAGCGGACCTTTCCCAGACTCTACCACAACTTCCCTGTAAAGCGAGGACATTCGTGATGAGCAAAGAGATACAAGATTTGTGTCGTTGACCCATCTCATCAAAGACCTGACATTTAAGTGTCTTGTGGAAAAGTGCTCATGCCATCCATATCCAAAATCCATGATTTGTATTGAATGGCACAGGAAAAAAAATGAACGATGAATGTACGAACGGAGAACTTCTAAAAACTCTTTGATGGACTTTCAGCAATGACGTGCCGGCTATCTTTTGACCTCAGGGCATTCCAGTTGGCACTTGGATTATTTTTTTCTCATTTTATAGTCGGTTGCTATAATTCACTTTATTGCTATAATACAATATTGATGACTATTCATCAGCTGTCTAAAGATGTGTAATATTTTTAGCTTTGTCAGAAGATAATATCAACCATCGGTAATGATGATCATTTTATACACACAACTCCTAATTCAGTATTCACAGAAACTTTATTTTTACCAACACGAAATGGGCACTGAGAATATTTTGGCTCTAAAGTGCTGTTTATGTCCAATAGTGGAATTTCATTATGAAAACTGGTCCTTTAGTGTTTTCAATGACTGGGTTTGTTTTGCATTTATTTTATGCACTTATCGACATCATTAATACAAGCTCTGAACTATACTGTAGGTCATGTTCAATGAAAAGGCTCCATTAACAGTGTCACACTTTTCCGATGTTAGTAATTGTCTAGATATCTCCGACATAATACAGAGAATGGCAAACCTACGCAAAGTTTGATGACTTTGACTTTATTGTGGGCATCTCACACATTTAAATTCAGTGTAAAATACCAACGAGACCCTATTGAAAGGGTTTATTTAGCTACACGCATGACAACCTTTCTTTTCTTCAGAAAATGGCATTATCTTTGTTTAGTGCTTACATATAGTGGTCATATTTTACAGACTCTTTACACAGGACACAAGCTTATCTGCTGCATTAAGGTTCAATGCATACATGATAAAGAATGACAGACAAACATCACTTGATATTTAAAGCATTGTTATAATCATATACATTTTCGTGGACGAATGGGGTAGACCACAGTATTGTGATTTAGTCCAGACATCATCCAGTGTTTTTTATTTTAAGTTACCACTAAAAGTTCACCATTGCTTTGTTGTGTAAGCGGTGTTTTAATGGCATTTTTCTCAGATGTTTTTCTTTTGTTATCTTGCTGGGTTTTGTTATTGTACACCAGACTTCTATTGCCCTGTAATATCCAGTCATACGTTTAAATTGTACATTTGTTATCAGTTTTGATTGCCATAAATGATAAACAAGCTCTGACAAATGTGTTGTTACTCTGTATGACCTAAATATGTTAAACATTGTACATCCTTAATGTATATTATCTTTCCTGACATTGTTGAATTGAATTTTTTTAAATGGTTAATGTGTGTATCTTGATATGCTGTAAAGCTGTCATTCACACGTTTTTTTTATCAAAAAAAGATATGCCCCGCCCTCTTTCAGAATCCAGTCCTGTCATTTGCAGCATGTCGTCAGCTTTTGCTTATTTGGACCAATCAAAATAATCCACATACCGAGACGTAAAAAACAACCGCTTGCTTTAAAGAAAGGCCCTTTAGATATGTTTATAGGAGTCCGGGTCTATTGCCTTCATCAAATTGACAATTAACATCTTGCTGTTAATAATTTAGAATAAAAATTAAAACATAAAAGGCGCTGTAGTTACTATGAGAATAGAAAAGTGTGAATTAATACAAAATGAAGTATGTTAAAAATGTACAAACCCGACTAAAATACCAAGACTTGCAGTTCTGCTCCGAGTGCATTATTATTGTGCGAAGAAATACATAAAACTATACAAAAAAAGATAGCAAAACTATTACTAAATCGCCATGGCTTAGAAAATAATGACATGAATCAGCTTTAATGGCATAAGTTACTTAAAATCTGTCTACATTTCTCCATCCCTAAAGTAACAGGCAGCACGAACAGACTCACTGTGTAACGGGTCCGTTTCATCAAGCGTCTCTGACGCGTTCATGAAAACATTTATTAGAGAGTGTCCATGCAGCATTTCTCATTTACATGTCCTAAATGTCCAAAACAGACATATGTAATAATTAAACCCTCTGAACACAGTATTTGAAGATAAGTGACGTGCATTCATCGCACATATAAATGTCGAGGATGCGGACGTTTGGACACGGCTAGCGCGCGCACATTTGTGCTGCTTTTGTTCACTGATTTGTAAAAGAAAATATATCAAGTTGTCAGGGCAATAGTGTGATATCTTCATTATTTTACGACGCTTTACGGCTATACAAGTAATAGCAGAGAAAGAAGAGTCTCGTCATCAACTGAGAGAAGAAGGAGAGTCGCGTCATCATTTCCGGGCCGTTACTAGCCGGTAGAGTGGATCGGGACGCAGGATCGCGGGGTACTGGGAGCGGAGTGGTGTCCGTGTCCATACCGAGACTGCAGGACAATAGCATGGCCACCGGCAAGGGAACAAGCAAACCGTCGCTTTGGCAGAACGAACGGCTCCGGTTCATCGTCTGTTTCTTCGGCGTGTTCGTCTGTTACTTTTACTATGGGATACTGCAGGAGACAATGTAAGAGCATGGGAAGAGTATGCATAGCATTCTAGATGTTTCTTTATGTACGGAAGACCGTGTGCTGAAGTAATGTACAACATTATTTGCGTCTAACTTATATATATATTCATTTTTATTCAAATGTTTAGTTGTTACAGCAGGAGGGTAATCTGTGGCTATGTTTTAATAGTAAGATAGGACACGAGTCACGACTCTTTAGTTATTTCTCCTTGCCGGTTATTCTGTCTGTATTTTCTACACTGTATTATAATAGTGTAGAGTCCGTTAGCTTGCCATAAGTTACTTTACTTTTCAGAGACAGTGAACTCTGATTTTTGACATTTATTGTTATACATTTGTTTCTAAAACCTGAGCTAATTTTGCAAACTTTTGCCGTATGGAAAACCTTTGACTATACGCCCCCTTTCTTAAAGTTCCGCCCCCACAGGCAAGCTAACAAATCCGAATGTCAGCTCACCAGGACGCGTAAATGATTGACGGGCAATGAGCATTTCTCAGTGGCTAAAGAAGCACGGGCCACTCCCACTTCTTTTTGGGTGGACTGTCACATAATACAGGTGTCATCTTTTCACAGGACCAGTGTTTCATTTAAATTTACCAGATAATATTACAGTTTGTGTGTAGTGTTCAAAATCCCTGAAGGTGTGTGGCCTAATTAACACAACTCAACACAATGCATTCCCCTTGATGCGTCATGATAATGGTTTGTGTCACATGGGAACTGGTTTTCTGTTGTTAATGTACACCAGACATCGATTATCTGTAATATCTTACCATGTTTAAATCTCTGAGAACATTTTTCTATAAAGGAAATCCTTTTTATTAAGAATTAATGTAAGAGTACTTCATTCACAACAACATATTCATGTACTCCAAGTGTTGCTTTTCTTACCATTAACAATTATCAAGTCTCACTGTGAGCTTCAGTCCCATAATGCTTCCGTTTTTTGTGTCTTTTTTAGCACGCGAGGGGAATACAGTCACGCTGGGAAGAAAGAGAAGTTTCGTTACGCCACCACACTTGTCTTCATCCAGTGCATCATAAATGCTGCTTTCGCCAAAATCTGTAAGACTTGCCACATTTATGCATTTGGCAGATGCTTTATAAAGTGACTTACATTGCATTAAAGGGACACTCCACTTTTTTTGAAAATTTTCCAGCTCCTCTAGAGTTGGACGTTTGATTTTCGCCTTTTTGGAGTCCATTTAGCCGATCTCCGGGTTTGGCGGTACCACTTTTGGCATGGCTTAGCATAATCCATTGAGTCTCATTGGACCGTTGGCATTGCGCTAAAAATAACCAAAGAGTTTCAATATTTTTTCTATATAAAACTTGACTCTTCTTTAGTTAAATCGAGTACTAAGGCTGACAGAAACTTGAAAGTTGTGATTTTCTAGGCAGATATGGCTAGGAACTATTCTTTCATTCTGGCGTAATAATCAAGGGCTTTGCTGCCATAACATGGCTGCAGGAGGTGCAATGATATTATGCAGCAGCCGAAAATAGTCCCCTTAGGGGCGGTTCACATATCGTGTCTTTTGCACGCTCAAGTTTGTTATTTCAAATGTAGGCGCGCTCATAACGATAGCGACGTGTTTGTTTTTTTCCAGGCATGACTGCAGCGTATCAAGTTAAAAACATTTCAACTTTTTAGAATGTCCCAAGCGCACTGCAGTTCATGTTACAAGAACAACCAACCAGTTTTCTGCACGGTTTAGACGCGAAATGTGAACCGCCCCTTAAAATCTTTCAATGGCATGTGACTATTTTCAGACACTGCGTAATATCATTGCACCTCCTGCACTCATGTTACAGCAGCAAAGTCCTTGATTATTACGCCAGAATGAGAGTATAGTTCCTAGCCATATCGGCCTAGAAAATCACAACTTTTCATTTTCCGTCGGTCTTAGTGCACGATGTAACTACAGAAGAGTCAAGTTTTAAATAGGAAAAATATTCAAACTCTTTGTTTATTTTTTGTGCAATGCTAATGGTCTAATCAGATTCAACGGACCACGCCAAGCTATGCCAAAAATGGTGGCACCAGACCCGGAGATCGGCTGAATGGATTCAAAAACGGTAAAAATCAAGTGTTTAACTCTAGGGGAGCTGGAAAATGAGCATATAGTGGAGTGTCCCTTTAAATACGTGATTACCTTTGCATTGCTAATGCAATGGTCGACCGGTTGGGATACAGCAACTTTCTGTAAGAAATTTCTTATTCTCATTTCTGTGTTTGTAGTAATATGGTGTTTTGATGGCGCGAAGCAGGACCACACAAAAAGCTGGCTATATGGCGTGTGCTCTTTGTCTTACCTGGGCGCCATGGTGTCCAGTAACTCTGCATTGCAATATGTCAACTATCCCACACAGGTCTGTATGACTCATTACTTGCATATCGCCCTCTCTATCTCGCACCATTGAGCTTATGATTCTTGATATTTTTTAGGTGTTGGGAAAATCCTGTAAACCAATCCCAGGTAAGATAATATCATCCTTATCTGTTGTAATCACACGAACGCAGATTCAGTCAAGAATGTAAAACATGCTGTACTGGTTTGACTGTAGTACACCTCAAATTACACAATTTTCACACAAAGGTGCAGCTCTCAAGCAATATATCTATGTTCGGTTGGTCATAATAAACCAAGACAAAACTACGAACATACTTTTACTAAGTGGAACGTGTTTACCAGTAAAATCCATTGGCAAAATGGTTATAAAAAGTGAAGAAACCTCACGGAGTTGTTTCCAGTTGGTTTGATATTTTGTTGTGTAATGCATGCAATAGCATTAGCAAGTGTGGCCAAATACTGTTGGGTGTCAATGTAGCTCCAATTTCATCCCATTTAAAAGTTTTTTGTTTAGTGACTAACACAAGAGTATATATTTCCTATGCGCTATTTATTTATATTTTTTGTTTCCACAGTAATGATTCTGGGTGTCACAATCCTAAGAAAAAAATATCCCATGGCAAAATATGTGTGTGTGTTATTGATCGTCACTGGGGTCGCCCTCTTCCTCTACAAACCCAACAAAGGCTCCACCACATCAGATGAGCACATATTTGGCTTTGGAGAAATGCTGCTGGTTGGTCTTTATTCCACATTTTCCCCTAGAGGATGACCAAGTTTACGATCTCTTGTCCTCAATTTTAAAATAACCTGATGTGTGGCTTCTCTTTGATTGTAGCTGCTCTCTCTAACCCTGGATGGGCTGACAGGTGTTTCTCAGGATCACATGAGGGCGCGTTATCAGACGGGAGCCAATCACATGATGTTAAATGTCAACCTTTGGTCCACGCTGGTCCTAGGAATGTGTAAGTATTTATAGAGGGTTAAAGTGTTCCAGAAAGTTCTCTGTATCATTCATATTTTGTAACTGACTGAAGCAGGAAACCTATATATTCTGTATATTTAAGATGTCTGTCTGCCTTACTTGACTTATATTGAATATGAACAGAAATATAAAATATAGTTTTTAACGTTTTAGGAATATGTATCAATTAGCTTTTTATTTAACCTTTAGGTTTTCTAAAGAGTGTGTTTTTCAGCCGATTTAATAATTATCGGTTTCATAAATCTGCTTCATATTTTTAACCCAGTTTACAATTGCGAGTATGTGAGGGTTAAGACAAAGGGTTTAACAGCACCTTGTTAGGTGTTTAACCTGACAAGGAACACTGTGCCGTACACGGTACACCCCTTCCCTTGCACGTGAGGCTGCATTACGTCATTGTAACTTTGAAGCATTAAATCTTTAAAATATACTGTCATGCGGCACATTGTTGGAAAGCTTAGACTTTAGGGATTCCATTAAGCGCACACACAAAGCATAATATGATTTTTAGCAGTCATAAAACTGTAATCTAGTTGTTAGTTACCGGAACCGGGCGGCGCCGATTTGGGATATTTACTTACCTTCATCCGCTTCGGTGAAATTGTCCAAAACAAATTGTTCATAAATCCCCAAAAGTCCAAGAAAATGGAATATCCAAGCCTTTTAATCCAAAACGATTTGTTCATCTCACAATCTTGACGTTTCTGACCAAATTACGATATAAATAGTGCATACAATTAGTTCACTAATGGACATTCGTTCGAATCTCACTTTTCATTCACGATTTATAATGAATATATTCGGATGTCATGTTTATTGTGCAACGTCTGAGGAACAAATACGCCCCCTTGTGGAATTTCAGCCGTTCCATAAGAGGCTACGGGATCGTTCACCCAAAAATGAAAATTCTGTAATTTTCTCATCCTCATGTTGTTCTAAACCTGTATGAGTTTCTTTTTTCTGATGAACACAAAAGAAGATATTTTGATAAATGATGGTAAGCACACAGCTGATTCGAACCATTGACTTCCATAGTAGGAAAAAACAAATATGATGGGATTCAATAGGTACCGTCAACTGTGTGCTTACCATCATTTATCAAAATATCTTCTTTTGTGTTTATTAAAATAAAAAACTCATACAGGTTTAGAACAACACGAGGGTGAGTAAATGATAACATAATTTTTATTTTAAAGTGAACTAATCCTTTAAAATTGGTAGTTTAAATAATTTTGTTATTCAATTTTATTATTCTTGAAAAAAGATACATAGAGTTACGAAAAAAGTATTATTTATCTGTGTTGTTATTTTATTATAAATGAAAATCATTCAATTGCAATCTTCCTTGTGTTCATTCAAAATAAATGTATTTTATTTTATTTACCATAACATTTCTATTTAATAGATGTGTGCTGTGTTTAACTTTTAAATCTATGTGGCAACTATGGCTACTTTGCTGAAAAGAGAAGTTAAAAATGATTTCCTTTCCAGAATAAATACACAAACGTCATATATTAAAGGGATAGTTCACCCAAAAATAAAATTCTGTCATGATTTACTCACTCTCGTGTTTTTATGAATCCACATAAATTTCTTTGTTCTGATGAACACAAAGGAAGATATTTTGAGAAATTTTGTAACCAAACCGTTCGTGGACCCCATTCGCTTCCATAGTAGGAAAAAAGAATACTATGGAAGTGGATGGGGTCCAAGAGTGGTTTGGTTATTGTTAATCCAGGTTTGTGACAACATGAGGGTGAGTGAATGATGACAGAGTTTTCATTTTTGGGTGAGCTATCCCTTTAATTAAGAACTGTTTGTCAGGACATTTATGCATGATTTGGCAGACACTTTTCGACTTGCAGTGCATTACATGGTATACAATTTTAATCAGTTTCTGTGTTCTTTGCAATCAAACCCATGACCTTTTGTACTGCTAATACAATGCAAAAATCATTTGGGCTACAGCAGTGTTTCCCAATCCTGGTCCTCGCGCACCCCCTCCAAAAAGGTTTTAGATGTCTCCTTATTTAACACACCTGATTCAACTCATCAGCTTGTTAGGGAGACATGTTTATCATTTTGGAAGGAGGCTGATTAGTTGAATCAGGTGTGTTAAATAAGGAGACATCTAAAACTTTCTGGGAGGGGGTGCTCGAAGACCAGGATTGGGAAACACTGGGCTACAGGAACGCTATTTCTTTAGTGTGTGTGAGTTTGTCATCCAGTAGGGGGAGCTCTGGCTCTATGGATAATGTGAGTGTTGTTATGATGGGGCAGGGATGTCAAAAGCAGCCCTGCTGATCTCCAGCAGCTGTTCGGTCTGTCTGCTTCATCTCTGAAAGGCATCTGTTCCACACTTTTAATCTTTAATCTCATCACACATGCATCAAACTTCCTTCCTTCCAGGCATCTCATTATGAAACCAGAGGAATCTTCCTATGGCGCTTTCTTTTCTCTAAGTTGTCAGAAATTATAAAGTTTTTCTGCTTTAGTTTCTGTTCAGACCATGCAAAATATGACAGAATAGCACATAACAAAACCAGAAATGTGGAATGGATTTGGATTTGGCGAGTAAATAAAAGATTTTCCATTACTTTTAAACAATCAAATTGTCCTAGGGGCAAATCCATTTTTTATAAAAATAATGCAAAGTTTTATTTCTTCTAAATGTTTATGCCCAGCATATTTTCTCGAAGCTAGTGTGGCAAAAGATTATCTGAACCGTGCTTATAACCTTTGCTTGAAATTTTTTATCTCTCTCCTCCCCAAAGCTGTGCTCTGGACGGGTGAAGTGTGGGATTTTTTGACATTTACTGAACGCTATCCTAACATCATCAATAATATCCTTCTGTTTGGTATCACCAGCGCTCTTGGACAGGTAGGTTTGATTTTTGTGTGTACACAACATTACCATCATTTATATACACATTCCCATTAATAATAATTGTGTACAAAATAATAATAAACATTACTAAAAGTGCCACATATTTTGTTGTAATAAACGGCCTCTCGTCATGATCCTACCCTAGACCTTCATCTTTATGACTGTGGTGTATTTCGGACCACTCACCTGTTCCATCATCACGACGACTCGGAAATTCTTCACCATCCTGGGTTCCGTGCTGTTGTTTGGGAACGTCATCAACACTATGCAGTGGGTCGGGACAATCCTTGTCTTCCTCGGTGAGTGAACTGAAAAAAAAAACGTTCAGTGTATTTTTGTTTTGTAATATATTGTATGTTTACTATTTGTTCTTTTGGATCATGTTTAATTTTCCACTCTGTCAAGTTAGTTAAAGGAAAACACCATTTTTCAATATTTTACTATGTTCTTACCTCAGCTTAGATGAATTAATACATACCTATCTTTTTTTATTGCGTGCACTTAATCTTTTTACAGCGCATTGTGAATGTGTTAGCATTTAACCTAGCCCCATTCATTCCTTAGGATCCAAACAGGGATGAATTTAGAAGCCACCAAACACTTCCATGCTTCCCCTATTTCAAGACATGAGTAGTAAAAGGAGTAAGAATGGTGGCACAAAATAAAACGTGAGAACTATACTGTATGGCGGAAGAGCACTTCGACTTTGGGCGCAGTAATATTTACGTGAGGGGGGGGAGTAGTTAGAGCGATGATGTTACTGCGCCAGAGGCTTATATTTTCGTTTCTTCAAAGTATTCACCCTTTGACTAGATTACATCTTTACACACTTTGGGCATTTTCTTAACCAACTTAATGCGGTGCATTCTGGGATGTTATTTTGAGTCCTTTTGTATGACTTCCCATTTTGGTGGGCAATTGTTGGCTGCTTTTATATGCCTGGTCCAACTCATCCAACGAAGAAAAAAGTTAATTTGATATCTGTCTACAATGCTATTTTTAAGCGTGCCGACAGGGCCGGTGTCCTGCAGAGTTTAGCTTCAACTTGCCTCAGGACACTTGCCTGGAGTTTCTAGTATGCTTAGTAAGACCTTAATTAGCCGATTCAGGTGTTGGATTAGGGTTGGCGCTAAACTCTGCAGGACACCGGCCCTTCAGGACCGAGTTTGGGCACCCCTGGTTTAGATCATCATGAGGGTTATTAAGGTCATGAGACGCAGATTCGGTTCCTGTCCAAACTTTTGACTGGCAATGCTTATTAAAGTTGAGATTTTCTGTATCTAGCAGTGCTAATAATCAGTCAAGAGAACATAGAAGGTGGATATTTATAATAAGCCTGACCATGACTCTGCTCTGTCTTCCTCGGACTCGGACTGGATGCCAAATTTGGAAAGACTCCTAAGAAGACGACGCACTAAAGATTGTCTGTGTGCGGACTCCTACAGAATTTATCCTCTAAACACTTTACAGCACTAATTCCATCAGTGGTTTACTGCAGATTTTACGTTTTAGCACTCAAAGTATTGTTATTATACTCTGAACATTTAATTATGGGATATATTTGCCTTTCATCTCTCCAAATGGTATCCATGGTAACAGTAAAGGTGCAGACTACAGTGTATCTGTGCCTGTTAATAATCTGTTATGCTGAAATTTTAAAGCAAAATCAAAACGGATAAAGGTTGGATAAAGATCCTATTTATAAACCGTAGTCTAAAAAGTGCTCACAGTTTGAATGTACTTCCTGGAACACTCCCAGCGAGACAACCACTGAATTTTTAACTACCCAGATTCATCCTTTTTTTTTTTTTGACATATTTAAATACACCTACATGTCAGCCGAGAAATGAGACAGGCGGGTTCTGCCCTAATGTTAAGGCAGTGAATCCTGTTTTATTGTCAGTGCATTCCCCAGGAAGTGTGTATGTCTGCCTGTGCGTGCTGTTTATATTGTGTATGAAATACACACATATCATTTACAGATTGTGGGAGGCTGTTTTTATAAGTTCACAGACAGACCCACTTAGATATTTTTTGTCAAAACATGAATTTTCATACTTAATAATGTCATATTTATATTCAAATCCTGAGTAATCTCATGTGTCGTCTTGGAGGTCAGTAAAGAAGCAAAGTTTTTTTTTTTTACACAAAAAAGATATAATCTTCATTGTATTGTATCCTTGGGTAAGAATAAAAATCATATTTTATAGATGAATTGTAGTCTGCCTATCTAAGCAGGGATCTACTTGGAATTGTTATGAGTGTTTAAATAAAAGGGAAACCTAATCAGGTTGCTGGATAATGCAATTGACCAGCTGTCACTGGGGAACGTCTGCCAAATCCTCTCTCATGTCTGCCAGCGTCATGTTCTCGTTCTGTTTGGGAAGAGTAAACAATTAAATGACATTAAACGCACAACCCTAGACATGCGCCTGTGTGTAATGTGCCTATTTTCAGACACACCTTTTAAAGTGCATGTACTCATAGGTGGTGTGATAACACAATAGTGTCGCAGACAATGTGTAGTCCTATCTCTGGTTCTCTTGACAGGACAAGAGCAAAAGATGAGCACTTAAATCGGATCAAATGTACCTGACAAGAGTCAACACTGCACATCTCATAAATGTGATCGCAGTGACTGTTTGTTTAACAGGAACTTTGAGGAAAGGTTAATGTGCAATTCAGAACCGAAAATGAAATTGCGGGGAAACAAACACGGCCGGATGTCAAGAAGGCAATCTGATTAAAAGAGCTAGCTGAGGAAAACTGGCAGCAAAGCAAAACTATATTTTCACACTCGCCATTTGAACAAGCTGCCCTGAGGGCGTCACAGCAAAAATGGATGATGAAGAGTTTTTCTTCTTTTTCTTTCTCGCTTTGTTATTTTAATCTCAAACTCATTTTTATGATGAAATTTCAAGGTTGTTTTGGCATCAAGTCCCATGAATGCAAAATGCAGGATGAAGTGTAGCTGTGGTATTTTAGATCAATGCACAAAATTCTGTGGTTAGAAGTAGTGATATCTTTTGAGGCAGGCCTAATGTTAATAAAATTAGTTTGTAATCATTGACTTGTTGTGGAAGTGTGGTTTTACATGCTTTAATGCATTTTCAATAATGCTGTGATTGAGCATCTATATATACAACAAGGCAAAAATGGCTGTTGAATCCTGACTGTTAATTGATGGAAATCCTATAATATGACAATGCAATAAAAATAATAAAAAACTAAATAAAAATTTAGTTTTGATAGTATAAATTTTAAAGAAATATATATGCTTTACCACAAAAATAAAAAAAATATTTACATTATAATAATTGTTAATTATAAAAAACATTAATTATATTCAGTACGACATATTTTAATAAAGAAATTTAATGAGAAAGATATTACAAAAATAATAACGGTCCTAAAATCGACTTTTATATTGTATACTAGTTATGACAGATTGATCTCTGACACACTTAAAAAATGACATCCATTACCAACTCAAATTTTTAACTAAAAAGTAAAAAAAATGCTTACAAATGTGTTTAAAGATCAAATCAAAACCCATTAACTGTACAAATTGAGTTACTAACTTGTCTAAGTTAGCCTAACTATTACATGCACTTTATTAATAACGACCTACACCGACCTTCTCTAACCCCTGCACTACTACGTTAACAGCACACTGAAGTACGTCCGTCTGTATTTGAGGGTATCCAAAGCAATGCCGTTACAAAATACCTCAACATTTAATAATACTCTGAAAAATCCCACCTTACACATATTTACATTAACCATCATTTTAGTGTTTTGTGGAATAATAATAATTTAAACTGTCAATATGATGACAAAATATCCTCAACATACAAAACTCTGCTATTTTAAATCAGGCAAACTCTGTAAGGTGCCATGGGTCCCATGTGTCCCTTCCCAGTGCTGAAAGGATTGTACTAGAGCTCACGTAGGCCGCGTTTAAGCCGCACTCTTCAGTACATTTTGGGAGTTTTGATTCATCTCATTTATCACAATGCTGAACGTGATCAGTCGGCAACTCAGGAGCCACCCTGCCGTAAGTGAATTGTGATTGTGAAACGGGTTTACCTTTATAAAACAATATTTGAGGAACGTGTTTTAGAACCGTTACCGGTTAGCGTCACTGCTATGGAATGCTGTACATCCTGTCAGTCTAGGACACATATACCTTACTTATCAACAAAATAAATGTTAAAAATATTGTAACAGAAAATCGTTTAGTGCTAAAATGCGGCGTCCTCACGATCGCGCCACGATTAACGTTGAACATGTCGGGCAAGCTAACTTAAACATCATACATAGAAAAGTCGTGTATATTTATAAACTTATCTCTAAAAATTTAAGTTTTAAGTTACATAGTGCTTTGTTTTTCGTGTTATACGCCTCGTTAATGTGTTGTATTCGTTAGAAACCACTCTTGGTTTATAGCTGAAACTGCGCAATCATGTCGAAGTGTCAAATCATTCTCGAGTCTTTTGACTCTTAACGAAATAAATAAAACACACTCGTTATAGTGGACGATGATTATGTGATTTTTTTAATATGACTATCGTTTATTTCAGAATAGAATAAATATGCATACTTGATAAAAGCAAACTCCGGCCACAGGTGGCCCGCCTGTCACGTGACGTGACAGCACTGACATCTGAACCTCAAGGACGCGCGTGTTAAACTGAGGACAGTATGGCGTAAACTATTATTACTGTCATTTACGTTTTCATTAGTTGTTAGTCTTCATTTGTTGGGACTTTGTTTTTATTGTTTAGTTTTGTCCATCTCTTGGACTTTATTAAGTATACACAAACGCAAAGTTGAATTTTGGGGCACGTAGATACTGTTTAAATGATAATTATTTTGACTGACTGGTGACTTAAACATGAAATTAGAACCACACAGATTGTTGGCAGACTAAAAAACATCAAAAAATCACTTATCAAGTGCTTATTGCAGGGGTTGATCATATTTTATTGCCATAATACCAATTGAATATGTATAGAAATAACTTACAATTACTCTAATCGCCTTTGAAAATAAAAAGTAAAGGTCACTGTAATAAAAATTGAGATTTACCTTCATGTTGTTCCAACACTGTATACACCTGTTGTTGTTTTTCCATTGAACACAATCATTTCTTTTTTTAAACATGCTGCTACGTTTATAATGGCTACATTTGTCAAGCTCCAATGTTTTGTTGACATCTTCAAGTTGTTACAGTTGTTTTTTTCTCCATTTCTCTCTCTAGCTGATCCCACTCTTTATTTTCATTGGTGGTGGATGCACCATGTCTCTTTCATATCTGGCTCGCTTGGCCATCCGTAACCCGGATGTCTGGTAAGCATCTGTGCAGTAAAAATAGTCCATTAATCATCTGCCTCTCACCACTGATAATAAAACGCAGGCCTGTTACCTTTCATTGCACCTAACTTGAAGAGAAATGACGTTTGATTTGGAATTGGTCTGTACTAATTATTAAAAGTGTTTTAATACCTTGACCCAATCAGTTTTATCATGCATGCTCTTTAAATCATTTGCAACCTAATTTGCTCCATCTCCACAGCTGGGACAAGAAAAACAACCCAGAGCCCTGGAATAAACTGGGCCCCACTGACCAGTACAAGGTATGAGATCACAGTGACCTTCAGTGCTTTATGTCAGTGGCGAGGCTACATAAGGGCCAGGGGCCGGATTCACGAAAACATTATTAAGACAAAAAATAAGAAAGTTCTTAAGATAAATTATAAGAAGTGCGTAAGAATGTTCCTAAGTGCAATTCTCAAACATTTCTTAAGAAGTTTTCAATTTTTTTCTTAAGAATATCTTAAATTTGTGTCTTAAGAATAAAATGACAAGGTTTTAAATGAATTAAGATACCCTGCTAATGAGGTAACAATACACTTATCCATTAATCTTTTCACTACCTTGCGATCATTAACGCGATACAACGACTGATGCATTAGACTACAACAGGATGTTATTCGCTGTTGTAACAGAGGCCAGCTAGTATTAAAGGCGGAGCCCACGATGTTTGAAAAACGCTTTGGAAAAGGAGATGGGCCGACTACCAAAACACACTTATAGCCAATCAAATCAAATCAAATGCCGGGTTGCGTATGTGTGGGGCGGGTCTATCAACAGAAGGTCCAGATTCTATTGGGGTAGGGGCGTGTTTGTTTAGGTGATTTCAAATATCAACATTGGCTTTCAAACATCATGGACTTCGCCTTTAAGGCAATGCGGTGCATAAATATAATTCCATAATGTCCCAATCGGTCCGTCATGCTGGTCGAGCGCTCTGGGTGTGCGTGCTTCACTCTCCGTGCCTACGGCTTCGTCTCCCGCGCTCACGCGTCAAGAGATGGACGTGGAGGGTGAAGCGTGCCCGCGGTTTCGGAGCCCTCGACTCACATAACGGAGCGATTACCGGTTCGCCTCCCGCTTAGAGCGACTTTTAGCTGTTAAGTAATTTCACAATGAATGTAGGCTATTATGGAGGAAGTTAAATGTTTGCTAATATTATCACTAATACTTATTTACTACAAAATACAACATGTCACATTTAAAACAATCACATTAACTTATAAAACATCTTATATTTTTAGATTTAAGACTATTGTAAGGTTATCCTAACTTTAAGATGTTATTTAAGACAGTTTATTTTTCGAGAATTGGAATTCTTAAGGAACATACTTAAGGAAAAAAATAAGAACTTTCTTAAGAAGCTTTTTTGAGAATACAAAATATTCTTAACTTTTTTTCTTAAGCTTGAATTTAAGATAAAAATGGCAGATTTTTCTTCTTAAGAATGTTTTGTGAATCCGGCCCCAGGTTGGCACTGGCCCACCCAGTCAGAAGAGACACAAACTTTTTTTTGTGGAAAGGTCGAAGAAATAGCGCATAAATTATAATAATCTCTTTAATAATAATCACTCATAATAATATGCATAATTCAGAAATAAATAACTATTTATATAGGAAGTTTATCATTTGCATGTGTTTCTAAAACGTGCAAATGTTAACGTTCAAGCCATTTTAATATTTTCCTTATTTCCATTTTTTGCTGATCTGAAATTATTCGATCCATGATGACTCAAAAAACGTAATGTAATTTGTTTAACCACTATATTGTAAAATAAGGTAATTTGAGAGTAGACATTGAGGTCCACCCTATTTCACAGAGGTCCACTAAATTAAAAAATTCTGGCCTCGCCACTGCTTTAAGTGTATTAGGGTTTTACCAGTAATAACATCTTGATATTTACAGATTACAGTTTTATTTTGTTTTACTTGCGATCATCTTGATATTAAATGCTGTGGGTTGAATATAAGTTAACCTCTATCAGAAGCGTCTGTGGTGTTTTCTTGATTATCAAAGAAAATAATTGTAGTATTATTCATATATTTGATAATATTGCTTAGCTTGTGTGTGCCATTTAATATCCAATCTTTTAAAACGGTTAAGTTTAAATGCTAGTTTTGGATAATACGTTCAAAGATTGCAATAACAGACAGTATTACAGTTTTTACCAGACGCTGGGACACATTTTTCAATACTTGGGTCACTTTTGCAAAACTCTTCACAAAGTTCTCCTAACAAACTTTCAGCTTGGCAGAGCAGTTCATTTCACATTCAAAATGCACTACAACTACCAAAACACTTTATTCAGGTCTCAAATCAACTCATTCTTCCACAACACTTGCAAAAGTTGACAGCCGACAAACACACTTTGTCACCCACAAAACAATGACCTAAAAAACACTAACAACATGTAGCATTATACAATGTTTTCTCTGTTTATAATTCACTGCAATATATGTTACTGGAATGAATTAGACATGATGCAGAATTCTTCAATATTTAATTTTTAATTTTTTGTAATTCCAAATACAACAATTTGTATACACACCATCCTCTTCTCCATTTGGCCAATTGTTTTTATAGCATTTAATTTTAAGATTTAAAATATATTTCATTAAGATATTACTGTAGAAATGTAGGAAATTGCTGTCTTAATTAGTTTTGTATTATGTTATTGTTTTGAACATAAGTTTAAAAGTTTTGAAAACAGTATGCAAGCATGTGCAAATTGGCCTGTATATATAAAGAGTTTTGGCAGTTTTTGTGTCTGAGTGAGAAAATAATTCATGAAATTTGAGAGATGTAGTCATTGAATGCATTTTCTGCCAAAGCAATGATAATTGATCCTCAGTTTAGCCCACATAGACTTCTGTTGTGCTCACTGTGTGAGGTGTTTTGCGGGAGTGACCTAAGTATTGAGAAATGTGTCTTAGCATCTGAAAAAAACTGTAAAGGAGAAATCCAACCATAAGAACTACGTCTCTTATGCATGCAGTTTATCAACCTACAATTTAGATAACTTCACAACTCAATTACAGCTTAATACACTGTTTAGTACTGAAATGATTACTGTGAGCACTTCAACAAAAATGCTGCGCATTTCAGGATTAAACCTTTCCGAATCGCATTTGCCCCATAGACCTCCGGTGTAAGTGCATTACGAGTGTTTTTACAAAATCAGTGCCAAGTCAAAATATTTGGTGCTGATCGAGTCCACTGCACTGATGAAATAATTAGAGCTTAACTTCTTTGAATCGAAAACATTTCTTTAATGTGATGATAAAGCAGGCTTCAGGTTGTTATACTGCAACAGTAATGTTAAGTTTAAAAGCTAACTGACCAGCCTGCGTAGTAAAATGCTGCCATTGTTACCAAAGTGCTGTAGGGGATCATATTAAGAAATGTGACTGAAAGACCGTATCGAGACCTAATCTTGGATCTTAATGAGTTTAATTCATTAAGCGCTTCACAAGCTCATTTTGTGTTCTGTTAGTTGCCACAAATCTAATCAAGCTTGTGCCTTAATGTGAATTTGATGTGCAGTCAAGTTCAAGTTCAATACTTAAACAGGCAGCAGTTAATGGATTTAGGAGGGTGCGTGTTATGCTTATCTTGTTCAACTGCTTAATATGGACTCTCAGTTTATCAATTAGAATTTCTAATTCTTCTTTTTCCTTTAAAGTTTTACGCAGTAAACATGGACTACAACAAACTAAAGAAGAACGGTCCTGACTACTAAATGTGTCCAGGGAATCCAGACGCTGTGCTGGACCAAATACTTGTTTTAAAACTAAAGAGCATCAAGTCCACATTTTTCATCAACAATTCTTTCTCCCATTATAATTTATGCAAAAGAGACTAAATAGGTTTCTGATGTGCTAGATTTGTCCTTAACTAATTGAATCTGTGATGTCACTTGTGTTTTCTTTTTATTCTTTGTTGAACAAATAATAAAACAGGGAACCTTACAGAGAAAAACAAGCTGATGTGTCATCTTTGAGTCTGTGTGTGTGTGTGTAACAAACATGTATACAGTGCAATGAAAAGCTGAGTGTGTACATGTTTCAGGTACAATCCAATATTTTGGATTTACTGTCGTTTTTTGCATAAGATTTGTTTAATTTGGTCATTGGTCATCTACATTGGTTGCTAAATAAATAACTTGTGTCTGCTATATGCAAAGAATTATTTACTTATACAAGTTGGTGACTTGAAATAACTGTTAGAAAGCGAAGGATGGAAACTAAGTTTTGCCTTTATTAAGTCCACTGTGGCGCCTTAGGGCTGAACTGTAACACTTATATATTTTATTGATTCATATGATCTCTGAATAACTTTAAATATTAGTAGGAATGCTATCAAGAAAGGGTAAAGCTAAGTTCTCTCTCTTATCACAAAAAGTTTTCTGTAGTAGTCAAAGTCTGGGGGGACTTTAACCACTACAGTTAAAGTTTGTTTTAATAACAACAGTGAGCAAAATGTAATTTTTATATTTAATCTCCTAAAACCTGAGCTTTGGTTTGTATTTTTTCAGATTTCTTCCAGCTATTTTGGGGTTAGGAAGAACCAATAAATATAATAACTAAATATTTTTCATTTAAATTAACATGTAGCAGTGTAATTGTCCACTTTGTGTACAACAGGTTCCAGTTACACAGAATTAAGTATTGTGGTGCAAACAACAAAAATATGCGGTTAATGTTGCATGATTAAGAGGTATCACATTTGTTAATAAAGAAGAAGAGAGAAAAAAAGTAGTACTTTTAAAATATAACACGTTTTCATAGCTTTTTTCTTACTTTTTTTTAAGGGGTACTGTATAATTTGAAATCATTCATAAAATGTGACCGATTTGGTTTACAAAAGGTCCATTTGGTTTTGTGTATATGGTACTTTTATAATACAATAATTCATTGTACAATATATTGTTCATTACTTTCGAAATTATAATCTCAAAATATCAAATACACAAATTTCCACATCTTTCCTGAACCACAGTAAACAACATCTATGTTCTTACCTAACTAATGTCAAAGTACCGCATTTGCACCGCAGCGCCCTCTAGCGAAAATATGAGAGACGACACCCGTTGGAGATGTTGATTTTGTTTTTCTTAATTGCTAAAAAATTTTAATCCATAATTGTCAAGTATTTACTCAAACACATGAACAATAAATCCATATTTTCTTATCTACGTTTTTTATCATTATCTCAGTATGAATGTTGTTATACAACATAATGGGGTATTTCCATAAAGATTTATGTGTCACATGTAGAAATGCATACTGTATGATTTTTAAGAGCAAAATAATTTTGGATTGATTGTTCAATTTAAAATTTAACGTTTTTTTTTAAGCATTTTAGTTTTGATTTAGTGTTTAGACTTTTGATAAGTGCGTTCAGGAAAACTTCTCTCTGCGATAAAAACCTAACGAACAACAAACCGATATCAAGCTTTAGACAAGGCGTATGTGCTTATGTGTTGTAATAAAACCAGTGTGTCCTCTGAAGAGAACAGTCTGCTTTTAGCTGTTTCTTCTACGCCGGTAATGCCATTTTTCCGTGCTTGATGACTTTGGCAAATGTCACAGGGGCGCGCGCATCTCTTCATTCAGACACGAGAGAGCGCGCGAGAAGATGAGCTGCAAAATGTCAAGGAGACCTTCGCGTGCCAGAAGCTTTAAAACTTCACCCGCCTTCGCAAAGGTTATTTCACATTTTTTTCCTCTGATAATGAAAGCATTGTTACGATGGGTGTTGAGATGGGAGCTGTTCCTACCTAATGCTTTCAAAGACTGAAAATCATAAAAGTTAAAGGTGCTGTAGCGATTTCAGCTGGTTTACTAACTTCTGACAGACGTCATAGATGCGCCCGAAATCGCGTGCTGCAACAGTATGCAAGGTCGATATACAGTGTGTACAATCAGTATGTAGCCTAATTTGTGTAAAATAAATACAATACGAATATTTCTACCCTGACATATTACAAATTATGACAAGGATTCTGACATATTATTTGACAGCAGATGACTCCGTGCCGGATCTGTGCCAAAGTCAGCAGCTATTGTGGGAATCCAGTGCAGATCCAAATCGGAGTCGTCTGCTGTAGATTTTGTGGACACTGTCCCTATATGAAAATAAAATACCCCCAAAAAACATGTTAATTTTTGTAAGGGGTCAACCAATCAGGCATTATTTTATTAAAACTGTGTCTCACCTAATACGTCACATTTACAGCTCAGATGATTGGATCAATAATCTTTTAGAAACTGAATGCTTCTGATCAAAGATGCGCCTGTCATTCTTTTGGGTATGCTGACTGAGCAACTGCTATTAAGAAGAATGGTAATAGTAGCTTTGTCAGTCCCTGTGTAAGAAATCACTTCTTAACAAATTGAATGGTATGAATTATGACAGGAATGTATTTATACTGCACCCACACATAGTATAAAGAATGTACTCCTTTAATGATCAAACAGTTGGTACTTTATCTAATTCGGTACAGGCTGTCACCGTACGTCACTTTTGATACAGGGAATATTTGAAGAGCTCAGATGCAAAAGCCGCTGACCACCACCTGCGTCATAAATGAGATAATAAATGAGATAACCGAAAGCCTTTGGCATAGATTATACTTTCACTTTTAATCCAAATAATCCCAGTTCCAGGCCATTCAGAATACCGGTTTGCTGGCAGAATCCCAAATGATGCGTTTGTATGAGTCAGATTTCAATTGTCAAGGGGCAAGAGTTTTTTTACTCGATTGAAGGAAGTTTTTTAGAATATATTTGGATATTGACAGAATTTTTGAACCTTTGACCTTTATCCAGAAGGGACAGTGAAGAGTGACTGGAGATTGGAAAACGACCGTGGATCACATTCAAACTTGGGTCCTTTTCTTTGTGAGTACTTGAACCTGAATGTGGCAGTCACATGGATCACAACGCCCCCTAATTTGTGGTTTAGTTTCTTAATTTTAACATTTTGAATTCTGACTTTCATCATTTGCGCAACATGATCTCACAAAGTTCTGTGGTATAGTCACGGAATATTTTGCTCATTTATCCGTGTCATCGTCACGGATCTCTGCATTTTTCCATGTCCGTACCACTGACTTTCTTTTCCGTGTCAGTTTCACGTATTGGGTATTTAATTGTTTTTTTGTTTTTTGCTATTGTCGCATGGGTTTGGGGTTTGGGTTAGGATGTCACTTTAACTATTGGTTTATACACATTTTTTCTATGTTTAAAACAATTGTCGCCTGACATTAGGGTTAGAGTTGAGTTAGGATGTCATTTTATGTAACAGAAAGTCGCTCTAACCCCAAACCCACACGACAATAGTAAGAAAATAGGAAAAACAATTGAGTAACCAATACGTGAAACTGACACGGAAAAGAAAGTCCGTGGTACGGACATGGAAAAATGTGGAGTTCTGTGACAATGACACGCAAAATATTCTGTGACTATACCACGGAAATTCGTGAGATCAGGTTGCATTTGCAATGTTTTTAGTTGAATATTTTTTGGGTTTTGCGACTCATTTATTATGTCTTTTCCAAAAAAGTTTATTTAGATTTAGAGGTTTTTGCCAAAAAATATAAATGCACTGCATAATGTTTTAAACCTGTACTGCACTAACATGTATCAAGTGTGGTCAATGGGCTATAAAAAATATTTTTATTCTTCTGCCAAATTGTTAGTTTTTATTCTTGTGTGTTTTGATATAGCTGGAAAATGTTCAGTAAATATATTTGAAAAAAAAATATCATGCGTGCACTTGAAGCGAAAGGTAATAAATACCAATGAAGTGACATTTTTGGGTAAAAAAAGGCATTTCAATTACTAACTAATAACCTTTGTATTGCAATAAAAATGAAACTTCTGAACCCAAACATAAAATCCAGATAAAAAATGCTGATTTATAAGAAAACATGTCAAGTGCACTTTGAGCATTTGTTGATGAATACTTGATTGCATCACTAACTAGTTTCATTGTTTACGGCGCCCAGACACATGTTTTTCAGAACACAGATTTTCTTGTTCTACAGTAGGTCGTAAGTAATTTTTTTGTACTTAAAATGAAATTAGCACCTAGTGATGTTTTGATTATATTTTGAATTAAGACAAAACATTAGAAGTGCGGGCAATGTGTTTCTTTGAAAGAGACTGTACTGTAATCTCAGGTAGACATATTACTAGTCATATTCAAGTGACATGAGCGCTTTATTCAGAAAAGGACACTATAAAACAGACTAGCAGTGAATTCAGGCTGTCTGTTACCCTAGGGGTCAGTCTCACGAGTCTGTCATCCATCTTCCTGACCTCTGACCTTCCTGTAGATGTGGGCCTTTGTGTCAGATCGAACTGCAGGTAGAATATAATGAGTGTGTGAGGAAAGAAAGTGCCATAGTGTTGAAGATGATCTAGTGCAGGTCAAATGAGAGATCAACGTGTTCTAAAACAGAAACACACGGTCACAAACACAGAGAGAATTATTAGCTCACTGTCAAATCTTCTCTTTGAATATTTTTCAATTTTTTTACTGGCCTTTAAGAACACGGCTTTATGCAATTAGCGATATTTGCAAATATATTAAACATACTCCAGCAGCTTAGATGGGAAATAACTCATCACAGAAACTGTCAGTTACAGTCATTCAGTTAGCATTTGGAACGGTTCATGATCTCCATTTATCTCCATTTATGCATGTACATTTTAATCTCCGGAGCTGATGATTTCTGACTTTTGTGTGAAGATCCACGATGAGCAGTCGTGTGTTACTATAACATTTATTATTTAGTGCTCAGACAGATTTGAATAATAGTTGCATTTCTGTGTAAGCTATATATGAGAAGTAATGTGATATATGAATGTGGGACACACAATAATGTAAACAAATATTGTATGAATAGGAGACACAATGGTTTAATTTGCATTTCTTAAACTTGATGTCAATGCAAAACATTTCTGTTCTGCTTTTTATGTTTGTATATAACATGTGTGAATCTCCCTGTGAAATTCAGATCTATGATATTAGGAGGTTCAAAGTTTGATTTGATCTCAGTCTTTGATATGGCCTTACTACTACTAAAGATATCAAGGGTATACATTATACAGAATGTTCTTTACATTATGTAGGGTAATTTGTAGGGCTGTGCAAAAATATTGATACAGCTAACTATTTTTTTAACTATACCTTTTTTTACATTTTGATAAAAAAAGAAAAATTATTGCAATGTATTGCAACATGCAATGCATTGTATCGCACTGCGATACGCGGCATCATGGCGCACGTATCGCAATACGTATCGTATTGTGAGGCCCTTGCCGATACCCAGCCCTAGTAATTTATGTGTCTGCTCATTTTTATTAAAGGGGACATTTCACAAGACTCTCTTAAAATACCCCACAGAAAATTTTTAATAACATGTTTAAATTGCCACTTTGTAGGTGTGAGCAAAAAATTGCCGTTTTTGGGTGTGTCCTTTTAAATGCAAATGAGCTGATTTCTGCACTAAATGGCAGTGCCATGGTTGGATAGTGTAGATTAAATGTTGGTGTAATCCCCTTCTGACATCACAAGGGGGGGCAAATTTCAATGACCTATTTTTTCACATGCTTGCAGAGAATTTTTTACTAGAAGTTACTAGGTCAACTAGTTAATTTTCCAGATTGATAGAAGCACTTAAATATAACACTTAAACATGGAAAAAGTCAGATTTTCATGATATGTCCCGTTTAAGACAAGGCAAATCTAATTGTTTGAGTGCCATGTGGAAAGTTTCACTAGAAGTTTTATTGCAGTCGTCTTGCTTAACTTTATATTAGTCTGTGCTTGTGTATTTGGTTATGGATTGTCTTGATATGAGAAAGTAAGCTCACAAAAGGAACTGATGTGTAAATATTGAATGTTTAATAAATGTTCACTCACTGTAAGCTCTTAAAGTACAGACTGTCTTTGCTTTCTTTGTTTTCTCAGCTTACATAAAGAGACCTTATTATATCACCTCGAATGTTATTATAAGATTAACACCAGCAAGTTATTCAGGCAAATTTCCTTATCATTATTTCTGCTAAGACTGGATGGGCAGGTGAACTAGTGATCTACTTTGACACCGTTTCCTTTTCTTTGTAACCACCCAAATGCTGTTGTGCATAGAAGGCACCATTCATTAAATAAACATCTGCATCAAGCATTTTTATTAACTACAATTCTTTGCAAAAGTTGTTATAATCTCTCATCTAGTCTAGTTTTATAGATGTGCATGTAATAGGAACATATGTAGGCTTTAAATGCTGGGTCAAGTAAATAAATCTAATCTACATATCCTGTATGGTATTATATAAAAAGTTAGGGACATTTTTTTTATGTAACCCTGTCTGTGAAAGTCACTTTTTGAGATTTATGGTTTTCCATATAAAATCACCATACAATGTAAAGAACATTCTGTGATACCTTTAATATTGACTTGGATAAAAAGATTGAAATCAATGAGTGAAATCAAACTTTTAAGCTCCTAATTTCATTATTAGATTATGAGACTTATTCCGGGTATTCCTGTTTCTCACAGTGCAAAAACGCATAGGTTAGGTGAATTGGAGATATCAAAGTGGCCTTCCCAAGGTGTGTAGATCAACTTGTGTTTGTTACTTGTATATAGATTAACCAGTTATCGCCATGAATATAGCCATAGGAATATATTAATATATGGTAACACTTTTGTTAACAATTAGTTAATGCATTAGCTAACATAACTAATAATGAACAATACTTCTGCATTTTTTAATTTTAATTAATTCCAGCATTTACTAATACATTGAAAGGTTAACATTAGTTAATGCACCATGAACTATGATGAATAACTGTACTGACATTAACAAAGATTAAAAAATGATAAAAGCTATATTGTTCATTGTTGGTTCATGTTAGTTAATGCAATATTTACTTATACCTTATTGTAAAGTTTTACCTAATAAATAAATAAATCTTAATTAGTCTGGTGGTATCTGCATCCAAAAATGTTACTGTAAAAATATTATTCATTTAAATTGACACATTACAGCCTGCAACATGCTTGTTAAAAATGTTTATAGTTTTATCATTTTGTGGTTTATAGTAATATGAGCCATTACTTTAACCTTTTATGACCCATCCTGCTTTATAGTGGCCTTTACTACCCTCTGGATAATGTAAGATTGCTAGTAATCCACTGACCAATCAGATATCTTGCCTGACACATGCTCAGTGCTGCTGACAGGTGAAGTAGAGTGTCGATGGGGAATGGGCTGTTTCGATTGGATTATAAACCGAGTGTGCTTGTGGTTGATTGGATTAGAGCGAGCACTTAAAGTTGATTGGATTACAGTGATGGATGGCCTGGAGTGTTGACGGCACCTATCTCTGTTATCTCTGCTTCAGGCACACAGTTTTCTGCCTTTGTATATATCATGTGTAGATTTGTTTTACAGTACTTAAAAAGTAGAAAACAATGAGACTTGTTTCGTACTTACCTATTTGATGTGATTTCGTGAGATTGAACATCACCCTCTCCATTCTTTATGTACCCCTGTACATCCATCTTTCTCTGTTACATTACATACAGTACGCTGCAAGAAAGGTTGTCTGTGTCTCTGTAGTTGTTGGATGCTGGATGATCTTAGGACCAAATCCATATTAATAGCTGTAAGGGTGAGTCAGTACATTAACCTGGATACATTAGCACGAAAATGTGTTTTAATGCACCGTTGTGTGAGCTGCACTAAAACAGAGCCCTGTGGAATAGCGGGTCTGAGTATTTGTAACACTTTAATGTGTGAATGATAGGTGTCTGTGAGATATGCCCATAAGGTCACAACTTAGATCTTAATATCTTGGTTGTTTCTCTAAAACTGCAATGAAATAAAATTAGTCATCCTCAGTTTTCTCTTTCGAGATCATCTGAGATCTCACAATCAGATTTTCCAGAAAGTTGTTTGATTTCAATATAAAGTTCAACTGTTCAGCATGAACATTTCTCATTTCTCATCTTCTCCCAGAACAAATTAAGTCAGGTATTCCAGCAACTTTTTGCACATCTTGTTTTTATTTTATTCTGGATATCTCATAAAGGCTTAGGTTTAAGGGTACAGCTGTAGAATACAAAATATTATTACATTGCTAAAAACGACTGGCGGCCGGTGACTTCTTTTTTTGAGGGCGCTCGATGCGAGGTTAGTCACAACATGTATGTAGCCCATCATGTGTGTGGTTCCTTATTTCAAAATATGTGTTCTGCGCGTCAAGTGATCCTGTGTGCATCCCATGTCTTGTCAAAATAAGTGCCTGCTGCAGACGTGTCTAAAGGGTTTATGATAAAAGAGACGCTCGCATTTGCCAGATACTTGCATAATCTCATTCGTAATCAGAGTTTAGTGTTAAGGGAGTGTCTTGCGTGTATTTTGTGAGTGTCACGGAGTGACTTTGTGAGGGCGGAACCAAAAGTAGGAGAAGGAAGTTCCGCCCGGACCTAGATGTGCAAACACTCACCACTTCCGGAAACCCCGGGCAACCGAAAATCAAGCGATATCGACAACAGGTGTGTTAATGAACGTGGCGATCGCGGATTGGGCAATTTGGATGGCGTAAGGAGTAAAAAGAGGACGTTGGAAATACAGGAAGTTGAAGTTGTTTTTCCAAGAGACACCACTGGTGAGACGGAGTGTTTTGGGCGCTTTGGAAGAGGGCGAAGTGGAGATATATGCATCTTGTGACTTCGCTAAGCGAACTGGACGATTCGGATACAACTACCTGATCAGGTTTGCAAATACGAAGTCTTTCAGGAGAAAGTTATACTTTGTCTGTTATACGAAGGCCACCGTGGGACCGTGGGAGAAACGAAACCAGGGCGGAACAACGGCATAATTTCCGGGCACCTGTGAGTAACTGGAAAGAGAAAGAGAGTGAGAGAAGATCGGTATTACGAAAACTGTGAGTACGTTGGCTTACCATCACATCATTGTTTATTCATGGAGATGGAATACTAGTGTTTGCGTGAGTGTGTAACAGCGTGTAAAGCGGCCCCATCGTGGAAGAAGAGACGAGTGGGTGAGCCGAAGTCAAGTGGGGTGAACGGATGTTACTTTGCTGTGGCTACAACGTCTAAGTTTGGGCCATTTGCCGTGTCAGCGACCCTAACCTCCTCCAGGACAAATCCTGACCGAGTGTGGAGTACCGACCCTAAATCACTCAAGTGTGTGTAGTGCAGTGGGTGAGTCTGTCCTTGACATGTGTACACCTGAAGTTTGCAGTGCTGTGCCGTGTCCTTGTCGTCTGTACTTACCCTCTAGGCCAGTGGTCTCAAACTCCCGGCCCGCGGGCCATTTGCGGCCCGCCCTCCCCCTCTCTGCGGCCCGCGTCACCCTTCAACAATATAACGTAATCTGGCCCGCAGAAAGATTTTTATTTAAATTCGTTTTTTTTATTTAAACGTTTAAGGGTCCGGTCACATGTCGCGTCTAACAACGCGAGTTAAAACGAGTCGAGGCGTTTCTTTAAGTATGTTTACTTTTCAAAGTGCTTGCTTGGGAGCGGAGGTTGCGCAGCGTGGGATCGCGTCACCCGTTGCTACGCAGCCACGAGCGCGCGCTCCGTGATGGCGAGGGTAACGGAATGCGTGATCGGATTTTAATTCCTCTCGCGTCAATCATATTGTCACAATGCGATCAGTTCATCTGATCGCGACTTTGTAGTGTTTGTCCAGAGAAGATTTGTTACTTCCGGGTGAATACTCTGTTACTCAGAGAAGAGCTGCTGTGGGGTTATTACCGTAGTTCACATCAAGTCACAGCTTCTAATGGAGACACCGCAATGGGAGATGTACTGCAACAGTTTAATATTAAACTACGGATGAGAAAATGACCCATCAAAGTGCCCAGGTTAGGAAAAGAGGAAAGATGAGGAGAAATTACAGAGGATACAAGTATGTACACTTCTATAATGAAATATATATGAAGTATAATACATTATTATCTTGCTTGCTTATACATAGAGCAGTATTATTTATTTTTACTGTCCAACTAGCCTATGTAACATTGACTTCCCATCCAAATGTTTTTAGGATCACTTTCACTTATTAATATTTTTCTAAATATAATAGCAAATTCATTAAAACGGTGGAATAACAAAAAGGAACATAATAAAGTCAATACTATGACTGAAAACAGTCAAAAATAAATAAAAACAGAAACACTTACTGTTGGTACATTTTTTATAATAGTTTATAAATGTATAGGAATTAAATTTGTTAGTTTTAATAGGCCTTAGTTAATAATTCAAAGCCTAATAAGGTTAAAAAAAAATATTTACTTACTTTTATAAAATAATGTATATTAAAAATAAAAAACACTGTTTATATATTTTCAAGTATTATTATACATTAAAAAATATTTTAAAGAAATATTGTACTTTTTGAACGTTAAAATAGCTCTGCGGCCCTCTGATGAAATGTCAGTCTCAAAAATGGCCCCAAGCCAGTTTGAGTTTGAGACCCCTGCTCTAGGCCGAGAGAGTTCCTGTTGGAGAGAACTTGTGCTGTCTTGGCGGTGACCACCTTTTCCATGCACGCCCGCTTATAACTCTGGCCCCTGTGTTCCTGCCTGAAGGAGGCGAAGTTCTAACGCAAGTCAAGGTATTGTGTGGATGTTGTGGGGAAAAACATTGCATTGAACTTAAGCATTCGACCGCCGTTTGTAAAACAGTCTGCTGTGTATGCTTACTGTATTGTGGAGCAATTTCAGAGGTCCGCCCTAATCTAGATCTCTGTCCCGTTGGCTGGAAGAGAGGAGAGGGAAGCGGCCGAGTTGGTTCCGCAGTACGCACCGGGTGTAGCCAACCTACCTGAATTTGTCCACTGTGACAACACCGGCCGCACCAGGCCCAACGAACAGCAGCTTGGAGATTGCAACCCCATCTGCCCTTGAACGAAGCCAAGAGGTGATGTATGGTTTTCCCCATTTATTTGATAGAGTCAGCGTCATTGCCAAGGAGTGTTTAGTGTTTGCTGTTTTTCATCGTTCAGTATAAAGGTCCAATTGCCCTATTGAATACCTACCTGTTGTACAAGCTAAAAGCTACTTACCTCGAATACGCCCCTGTAAGTCCAGTGTAAAGGTTCAGTTGCCCTGTTGAATACCTATCTGCTGTACGAGCTAAAAGCTATACGCCCCTGTAAGTCCAGTGTGAAGGTCCAGTTGACCTGTTGTATGAGTTAAAGCCACTTACCCCGAACACGGCCCAGTTAAAGCTACTTACCACGGACACGCACTCGTATGCTAACTGCAACGACCCGGTTCTCTGTAAGTCAAAGCCGAAAAGTTACTTACCTCTGCATACTTACCTGTGCCTTTAGGAACCAGTACTTGCTGTGCAGAGTCTACGTGGGAGTCCAGTGGATTGGGAAAACGTCCAGGCACCCCACGAGCTGAGTTCTGAAAAACAGACATTCAGAGAAAAGGTATTCTCCTCCGTCTCGCCTGTCACTCACCGTGTTTCTTTCTTGCCTTCAGGAGAAGCGAAGGGCGACACGAATAATCAAGCCTGCAAGAAAAGATCCAGGATTAGTTGGGAGCATCAGCCAAAGTCCTGTGCGAGGACGATGACACTCCCAACACTTATTTTGAATTTGCACCCCTCACATGAGCAGTCACGAGCCGCCACTGCTAAAAACCTACACTGTCAGAAAAAAGGTACAAAACTGTAACTTTTTTGTTGCTGGTGTGGAACCCTAAGGTTCTGTTTTGTAGCTTTACAGGTATAGATGGTTTTATCAGATGCACGCTCGTTGTCACAGTTACGCACCTGAACCAAAGTGAACTTCATGTTTGTATTTATTTATCGGTCTGGCTAGTGGCTAAACTGATCTCTGAAACAAATACGAATATTACATGTTTTGGTTTGCTAAAGACAAAGGGGATGACGAACAGAGATCGCAACTGTGCGGAGAGGTTTGGCAGCCAGGCAAGAGTTCAAGGACCTGTAGCTAACATTGTATACATTCATTTGACACAGTTAACGTGTAGTTGATGCGAGTTAAATATAATATATGAACTAATGAATGAATGAATGAATTTACTTCATGTATTTCCCTTCTTATCAGAAATGAACTACTGTAAAAGGACTCTATTGGTATTGATGCTATGTGGAATTATACAGGAAGTTGTGTTTAGTCCGCAAAAGCTGTTTGTTTATGTTGTTGCTGCTGAATACTAAACATAATACAATACTGTACTTTTTTAGGGAACATAAATAACGCTCTTCCATTGCATATTACCACACGGGTCAGGTCGTGCCAGCTCACCTTACTTTGGCTTGGTTAGCTTTTCCATTGACTTTAGTACAACCTGATCTCACAAATTTCCGTGGCACAGTCACAGAATTTTTTGTTCATTTTTCTGTGGCATTCTCACGGATTGGTTACTCAACTGTTTTGTCCTATTTTCTTACCATTGTCGCTTCGATTTAGGGTTAGATTTACATAAAATGACATCCCTGCCTAAACCCAACTCTAACCCCAACGCCAGCAACAATTGATTAAAGTTTAAAAAATATAAAAGAATACATCAGAAAAAATAGTATAAACAAATACTTAAAGTGACATACTAACGCAAACACCAAATCTAACCCTAAACCGAAGCGACAATGGTTTGAAAATAGGAAAAAGCAGTTGAGTAACCAATCCGTGAGAATGTACCACTTCAGAGTGGGAGGGATCATAGACGTGTCGTTATATTTGCACTGCTTACTGCTGTGACATCATACAAAAAAAGGGGCAAACATTGTTGGAATGCAGTGTTTCCCATACATTTATTTGTCAGTCCGCCACAAAATCAAAATTCACCACCACAAATAGATGTTTGTGTATTGGGTGTATCACTATAGACAGTTTCAGCAGTAACAACATAAACAAGCGACTTTCGTGGTCAACACGTAACTTCTGGTAAACTCCGCTAAGAATAAATAACAACCAAGTCCTTTTAAACATTACATAGGAAACCAAAACATTTGTTATTTTCGACTGGATATTTGTTTAAGATTTCAGTTTAACAACTAGTCAGACTATTAAAAAAACTGAAACTGGAAGTAAAGTTCCTACCAGACGCGTAATCGCGTCACCGCACGTGTGTCCGATGAAACTGTCTATACCTTTGTTTCACATGATCGTTTCTGTACAAACACCTGTGGCGTCAGTTGACGCGGTCCGCTAAGTTGCAAAAATTCTGTATATATGCACAGAGGTGCACGTTGCGGATGTGCCGCAACACACTACAAGCAAAACACTGCGATGGGTGTTACTGATTCTCAGCCTGTGGATGTTTTTCATCGCTATGAGAGAGTTTGGGAACTTACAACAAAGCACAGATGACAACAGCTTTGCTCGGTACAGCACACGCATGTAGGTAAAGCGATAAAGGTAAAGTGACGATTCTCTCAGACCAATCAGTGATCTACAGTGTTTTCACATCACGTTTTAGTTTCAGCTCTGCTTGCTTGGAACCCCAATCGAGGTGATACTTAAAAAAGTATCATTGGACAAAGCCCCTAAAAGTAAGCTGACCTGACCCAACCCAACCCGTCGGGTACTATGCAATGGAAAAGGGACATACTATACTCTACCTTAAGGATCTATTGTGTATCTTTAAAGGTACGGTTAACTGTTTTGTACCCCTAAAATTTAACTGGTACAAAATTGTTCCTCCATTGTACACAATAGGTCCCTATAATATTGTACCCCAAAAGGTATAACATTTCAATATGATGTGTACTCTTTATTTCTGACAGTGTATGAGAAAAAAGTATTTGAAATATACTCACTATACTCTTGTAAAATGTATAAATGTATAGCGCCATCTTTTTCCAATAAACAACCATTTGTGGATGTTAAGCGTTCTTAATGAAACCATAAATCTTTTAGGAAACTTTAGGCTATTTGTATGAGACACCCATCTAAGAAGTCGACAGATTTTTTGGAAACAGACTGGTAAAGTTAAACAGGGTCAAATTTTTCTCTACGTTGTCAGTCTGTTTCCATATTAAAATCAACTGATTGTGTAAAAAAACTGGCACAGTAATTTACACCAACATCCTTCCAGGTGACTTGGCATCTGCGCTGTTGTTGTTGATTGAAATACCTCCATCTTTTTCTTTACCATCACAAACAGAAGCAGGAAAAAGCAGGTCAAAATTTAAATAGCCCAAAATAGAACATCTGGCTTGGGCTCTGTCGCTCAGCTGCGTGTAATGAAATATGGAAATGGAGAGGGGGGGTTACTCTTCAAAGAGCGCACGGGCCCCTCTGCGCCGCACGGCCCCATCACGGGCTCGCGCCGGCCCCGCCTCCCCATCCGTGCTGCGTCGTGCCGAGCGTCCAGGTGCCTATGCGCTGGCACCGCCGGATCGTTAGTGCCTCCAGGCTGGCAGTGCCGGCATCTGGCATCATTAAACTTCAAACCGAGCTCCGTAGTCCTGGGATGCTGCTGTGCCAGACCCAGACCCCGTTTGCCCGACGCCACCAACAGCTGATTAGCGTAATGCTGTATCATTGCCCCCCACCACCCCACCTGTGCTCACCTGAGCATTAAACATGCTAACAAACTTACAGTTCACCTGATATTGATCCTCCTGTCCTTTGTGTGGCTCTAAATAGCCTTATCCCATGTCTTACTTTATAATGCGTTAGTGACCATGGAAAGTTTTTATCTCTCTTTCTCTGTACACAGTGTAACTCCCTGAGCGTGTAATTATGTTGTGAACGATAACGGTTCAATTATTTGTTCAAACGTGTCTCTGTGGATTTATTACGTACTCGCTGATGATGGAAAGTCCCTTGAATCTTTCCGCAGAGGGAAACAGCTAAATGGCAATAAAGACAAGGTATCTTTGCTGGCTTTATAATGACAACCAATTGTTTCTTTCTACATCAGTGTATTGTTATGTTTTTGAAACAATAGTAAGGCAGTAGAACCGCTGACTTGTCATTTCAGAGCACTCCTGAGGAGCGTTTTGCCATTTTGACAGGTAATTTCATAATTGACGTCAGTGAGCGTAAAAGGACAGCAAAAAGAAACTTTTACATATGGGGTCTGTGTCTCAAGGAAAAAAAAACACATACACACATCAACATTGTAAAAAGATTTGCATTTACACGCATTAAAACATTTTGTCTAACTTTGTTAGAGAAGCAATAATAAATGTAGTATCTTGAGCAGCACAAACATCTGTAGGTTGCCATTGATGTTTTGGTTATAGTCACGCATGCCTATAGACTAAGGCCCATTTCTCTGTCTTACCCCTTAGTTTTGCATGTTTACGTGAGAGTAAGGGCTATCCCAATTGGGCCTTACTCTCACATGAACGTGCAAAACTAAGGGGTAGGGGTAAGGGGTCAGACAGAGAAATGAGATTGGGCCTCAATTAACACATGCGCAAAACGTAACCGTTATTCACATTTTTGTAATTTTCAGAAACGACAAGACATCGTTGTCTAAAACTCACACGTTGAAACCCATCTTCAAAAGTTTGCTCTTGTAGGTCCCCGAAGTGCCATTGTTGTGTAGACAAATATCCAAAATGCATAAAAACTTTCCCTGTTTTAGTTCAAAACATTGTTATGTAAACTATCTCTCAGATATTTCTGCTGTGAAAAGACCCAGAAATCTAGCAAATATCTCCATTAGAGTTTCAGTAGAAATCTCAACGATGTCAAATTTGCCAAGCTGAGCTCAATCTGCCAAAATTAAAGGAACAGTATGTAGGATTGTGGCCAAAACTGGTATTGCAATCACAAAACTTGTGGCTAAAACTGGTACTGCAATCACCCAACTGGTGGCCAATACACAAAATGACAACATAAACATCAGTTGAGGGCTGCAACTCCACTTTTTAAATGACAATATCCTGGCCAGACCACTGTTGTCAGTGATATAAATATTTGAAATGAAAATGATTTCTTAATGTCTAGTGATATATAAGAGCCATTTTATGATTAATTGATATACATTTCTTAAATACTGCTCCTTTAAGAATTTCAATATAAGCTCAAACATTTCTCATCAAATTTACTCATAATTTTACAGTTCCATAATCAATGCACTTAACAATTGTCTAATTTTATTTTTTTTTTTTTCTTAAAGGAACAGTATGTAAGAAATGTATATCAATTCATCATAAAATGGCCCTGATATGTCACTAGACATTAAGAAATCATTTTCATTTCAAATACTTATATCACTGACAACAGTGGTCTGTCCAGGATATTGTCATTTAAAAAGTGAAGTTGCAGCCCTCACCTGATGTTTATATTGTCATGTTGTGTATTGGCCACCAGTTGTGTGATTGCAGTACCAGTTTTAGCCACAAGTTTTGTGATTGCAATACCAGTTTTGGCCACAATCCTACATACTGTTCCTTTAAGCAATAGTTGATACATGTATTAAACTTACATATTTAAAAACTGAATACTTAAAGGTGCCAAAGAATGCATTGATACAATATGTTACATTGTTCTCTGATATCTTCATAGAAGGTATGTGACATTATTAAGGGGGCGTGCACACCAAAACTTTTACGCCCGCGGCCGGCGCATATTTTCAATGTTTTCCAATGGAAGCTCAGCGATTTTCAAATAAGCCAGCAGCTAGCGGTTTTCTTCTGCGCTGAAAACCGGCGCTCAGGGGTTTTTCCGCACTCAGCGCTGAGCGGCGAGAGTTGAGAAATATTCAACTTTGGGTAAAAAGCTCTGCTCGTCAATGTCAATTCTCACACGGCCGTCCAATCACAGTGGAGGAGAGGCGGGACAAGTATCACAACAACCAACCGGCTCACAGCTCAAGTATCACAGCTTCCAAAGCGTGCCAGTTTTGTCGGCGTTGTCCAGGCGTTTTCAGCCGCGTTTAAAAGTTTTGGTGTGCACAAGGGCTAAAATTATGCAGAGACTAGAATTAATTGGTCTATTTTTACCTTATTTGAAGGTGTCATGAATAATTATGTTGAGCTCTGCTCTGATTGGCTGTTTCTCAGAGCAACTCATTTTTAAGTAGTTTTGTGTGTGTGTATGTAAACAGACCTTATGTACTTCAGCTTTTGATCAGTAAGTCCTTATTGATCTGAAATCACTGTTAGTTTAAGTTGTTTATAACAAGCATTTAAAAGCAACATTCGTCAAACATAAATAAATAATCATTATACATATTCTTTATTATCATAAAAAAACCTGAAAAGGTTTGAAGAACAGAAATATAAATATATGCTATATTTCCTGGAGCTGCGTGTGTAATGGTTTTTCTTCTGTGGCGCATAATGAGTTTCTGCACGAGAGCGCCCTCTGGCTTTTGGCTGTAGTGGCATTTCACCGAAATTCATTGAGAAACATAGCAAACATAATCGGCCGATATATCGGTGCACCCCTAGTCATTACCATGTACAGAACTGTTATTATTCATCTATTTACATTCTACGTCACCTTTTAAAGGGCACCTATGGTCCGATTCACGATTTTACATTTCCTTTGGTGTGTAAGTGTGTATTAGTACATGTTAACAATATGCAAAAGGTACAAACCCCAAAGTAAACGATGACACAAGTCTCTTTTTTGGACTACAACAAACACATGGATTGTAGGTAACAGTTTACTTCCTGGGATTGGTGATGTAGACAAAACCGACATTATCATAATTCCTCCCGCTTCAAATTAACTCCTGTCGGCATTGCATTGTGAGCGAATCTTTCAAACATGGTAAGGAGCGTTACATTTCCAGCTGACGTCAGAGGTATTCATGGCAATCACATATAGATTAGCTGGCCAATCAGGGACACAGTGCTTTTCAAATCGATGCATTTTGTACAAAAGGAAGAGAGTGAAATCTGGCGCTACAAAAATGTACGGTATGTGGAAAATAATGTGTTTTTTGAACCATGAACTACATGAACACATTGTATTATACCAAATACACAAAATGACATTGTTTTTTTAGCAATAAAAGATCTTTAAAGGAAACACAACAAAGAACTCAATTAAATTTCTTTATGAAAAAAAAAAAATATAAAAATGTAAGCCACACTGAAAGGTGTATACAGCCATGCAGTCTCCTTATACAAATATTTTAAATATGAAGTATTCTCTCTGCTTTGAAATGATCAATTAAAACACACTGTCATTTACTTTGTGTTACTGTTTATTCACAGCAGTGTTCAAATTAGCATGTCGCAAAATGGAAAAAAAGAAACAGAAATGTATTTTAAAATGAGATAATAGAGGTTTCAATCAGGTTTTAGGTATGTGAAAAAGCCTGGTCTCCAACTGTCTCTCTGGACCCCTGGGAAGAAGTCATATGCTGACCTCCCATCATGCCTTGCAGTGGCTCTCACTGTTGTCATGGTGATGTGGCCCGACCGCCGAAGCGAGTGATCAATCCGAATCTCACACTCCTGACATTCCACGCAACGGGAATCTTCGGCCCGGCTAAATCAGTTGATGCTCGGGAAACATGAATCCATTTGATCCAAAATGGCTGACTATCGGCTTTTATCGTCGTAAAGGGGTTAAGGGCATCCTGCTCTTGGCAGCAAACCCAGAGCGCTTATGAAAAAAGTGTCGACTATTTCAACCAGGACTGCAGTATGTCTATTTTATAGGACGGGTGAGGATTGGTTAATGTGCCATTGTGGATCCTGGGGGAGTTGGGTTGATGGACGCAGAGGAAACGGTTGCGTGGCCGTTGCAGAAGATGGCCGCCTCAGACGTATCGGTAACGAAGACGCCACCAAACGTGCTACTGGAACAGGGGTGAACTGAGATACTCCCTGACAGAAAATGAGACAGATGTAGGTCTCACAGACCCTTTAGGGTTGCCTATTTATTTATTTTCTTGTTTATTAAGGGGTTTCTATCGGCTCGTGTAGGCACTTGTTTTCTCCCCATAGAGGCAGCAGACATTGATGCTCATCTGGCTGCCGTTGAGTGCTTTCCTTTACATGTCAAGCTGGTAGATATTAGTCGGCCCGAAGATGGTCGGGTTAAAATTAACATGCTGTACGTTTTTTGTTTGTATCAATTTAACTGGATTAAATCCTGTAGGACACATGGATTAGAGTCATTTACAGGATTGTGACTGATCGCCCCCAAGATGAGCAATACTGGATAAATTCAATGAACTTAGAGGATGTAATGTCTACTGCGCTGTGACACGCACATATACACAGATAGCCTCAGGAGAGTACAGACCTTAGATATATTGACTGCTACATACTGTTTGCCTTTTGGATCTACTGACACCCAGAAAAAGAAAGATAAACTTCAAACGCTTTCTCAGTTCCATCTAAAATATTAAACCTTAAATTCTTAGAAGAAATAAAAATGCACTGCTTTTGGCACTTACATTTTTATGTTAATCAAAAAGGATTTAAAAGTCATTTCAACTTTCTTGACAAGTAATGAATGAGTCGCTGTAACTAGAATTAAATGACCTATTTTTACCTTAAGTGTCATGAATAATTATGTTGAGCTCTGTTCTGATTGGCTGTTTCTCAGAGTGGCTCATTTCAGTTTTGTGTGTGTGTAAACAGACCTTATGTTTGAGCCTGTATCAGTCGAAGATACAGATTTTGAGGGATAATCAATTAGTCTGAGATTGTTAATGGACGTTTCTTAGTGGTAAGTTTGTGTTTTTTCTATATGGAATCTGGACCTGCAAAATGTAACTGTAACGACAATAGTAGAACTTCAGCCTAAATGCTATCAAATAGCATGAACTCAGCAGTCGAAACTTTGTTTTTAGCATTGTAACAACATTGTTATTAATTTAATGTGTAATGTTGGGGGTGTAAATCGTAACTGTAATGTCAAAATGCTTGTATGTTAATCAAAGTTGTCACTTTCTTGACAAGTATTGAGTTGCTGTAACTTCACACAAAACTTTGTGGCCACTAGGGGGAGCTATTTTTTACATCTAGCGCCCCTAGAGGCCACAAGCACCACAGCACTATCGCAAAGGAAAAGAAGACAACTCTTTAGGTCACAAAGTGTGCCTTCCAGCATATCATATGAATATAATTTCATGGGTTTTATTTTTTTCAAGCGCCAAAAGATCGCATAGCTCACGTTTACAAGCCAGTTGTAACGGTGGTCGCTTGGTTAAAGTTTACAGTATATAAAAAAAGCCTGTGTCGTAGGTCCATGAGTCTACCACAGCACCACAGTGTCACATGATATAAGTCTTTCTCTAGCCTCTTCAAGTAGCCTCCAGTAAAATTCATGTTCGAAAAATAAATAGTGTTCAGGTACCAGACAGGACTTATATATGGCAGCAATATAACATTACTTACTAGTCCAAAAGCATGACGGCCAAGTCTGTCACGTTATTATTTTAAAAGATGCAAATGCAAGTACCAAATAATGATGATTTATTATATAAACACAAAACTGAATCCAAGACAGGCAGGAAGGCAAAACAGGAAGAGGAATGCACAATAAGAATACAAAAGTGTAACAAAGACAGCCAAACAAGGACACAGTGAGTTCACCCTGCTGAAAAAAACAGCATCAAACCAGCATGGACCAGCATGGGAATTATGCTGGTCTATGCTGGTTTAGCTGGTGGTCACAGCATACCAGCACCAAAACACAACATATGCTGGTATGACCAGCATGCGATGCTGGTGCTAATGCTGGTTTAGCTGGTGCTAATGCTGGTTTGTTGCTGGTTTAGCTGGTGCTAATGCTGGTGCTGATGCTGGTTTGATGCTGGTTTAGCTGGTGTTCACTAGCAAACCAGCACCAAAACACAACATATGCTGGTCTTGCTAGTATGCTGTTTTTTTCAGCAGGGCACCCATATCATCTGTTTCTACTAACCCCAAAGAGCAGAACGATCAACCGACGACACATGCGGACTTCCCTGAGAGATATGCTGTTCAGCTGAAGTTACATCAAAACTTTATTAACCAGTGGTCTCTGCATTTCAGTATGCATCACACGACTTTTGAGACAGAGGAGGTGAAAGTCATGTTCACACTGTATATGTTGACCGGTCGAGCGAGTCAGTGGGGTACGGAGGTATGGGACAACAAGGACCCATGCTGTGGCTCTTTTAATGCGTTAACGATGACAATGATCCTGCGATGAGTGTGACACAAACGCGGGTATAAATACACGCAGATTAATGACAAACAGGTGGAATGAATCAGGTGATAATTAACAATGTACAGGTGACGACAAATGGAACAGACACAAAACATGACACGGATCCACCGTGACAAAGTCAGCATCGATCAGGAACCCCTCCTCCTCCTTTAGTTCACGTCAGCGAGCAAACGCTGTCCCAATATTGACCCTCGTCCTCCTTTTACCGTTTTCTCTTTCTGGTCTCCTCCGACAAAACCTTGGGTTTCTTTTTCTTAGTTGCTGCTTCGGCTATGACAAAAACAGCAGGAAAATAAATAGTTGTGCTCTCAGATCCGAATTTGAGGAAGTGGAGGAAGTGACGTATGTCGTAGAACATTTTTTTGTAGTTCTTTTTGTGCTCTGGTTACTACCCGAAACCCTTAGTTTAAAAGTACGAGTAAAAGCAATACAGATCCGTCAGGCTATACTGCACTCTAAAAAAACAAACGGTGCTATAAAGCACCAGAACTGTTGATTTGAATCGTGGCCATGGAGGAGCCGTTTTTGGTGCCATGTGGCACCGGTGAAGCACCGGTGAGGCGCCTGTGTAGAGCCATATAGGGGCCATGTAGCACCACTATAGCACAACATTTGGTTCTACATAGCACTATATGGTTCTACACAGGTGCTTCACCGGTGCTTCACCGGTGGTATATGACACTAAAAGCGATTCTTCTGTGATTGCGAGCGGGGAACCACTTTTGGTGCTGTATAGCACCGTTTGTTTTTAGAGTGTATGGTAGACATGTCATTCAACCTATTTTAAGTCGATGTACCATTACAATGGTCTTGAAAATATATTATGAAGGTTGAAAAACTACAAAATGTCACTTTAACAATTCATTTAATGTGTAATTTAATGCTGGGGTGTACATCTCGACTGTGACGTGTGCTAGTTGAGATTCGCCTGTTTCCCAGCAGTCTTTTGCGTGCACGAGGTTTACATAAAAATGAGGAAACAAGCGCGTTCAAGGCTCAATATATGTAATTATGTAGAAAGCTCTTATTATTCATCTATGGTACATATTAGGACCTTTTTTAAAGATTACTGCCCCAATGACAGCTTTGTACTTTTATTTTTGACAGTGTAGGTGCAAAAGTGTACTTTTTGAAAAGGTGCAGCCCCAGTGACAGCTAGGAACCATTTTTTACAGTGTGTATATGGGTGATTCTCACGAAACCATTGAAACGCCACGGCACTAATGATTTTAGCTTTAAAATGTGTAATATAGTAACATTAAAAAGCATCAGAATTAACACAATACTGTGTTCTACCTTGCATAAATGGATGTTTTGCTAGACTACTTTAGATGACAGAAAAAATATTTACTGAATATTCATGTATAATAATAATGAAGAAAAATTAGGAAAATGATGTGTCCATGCCTGATGTTCTCATCCTCCGCAACACTTTTTGAGAACAGTTTAAGCACACATACAGAATTTTAATAAAGTTTGATTTTGAGTGACCAAGCACATGGACCAGTTACGTCAAGATGGCTACCAGGTAAGATCATTTTTTTACAGTTAATTTGAAATATTGTCTTGTCAGAATGCTTACACGACATTTTGATTATCATTACCGCAACAGATGCTTATTAAATGATAAGTAAAAGTTTTTAAATTAATGTTCCGATTTACTCCAGACTTTGTTTTTCAATGTCTGGTGGGAAAAAAAGTTAATTTAAGCAATTTTTACATTTTCATGCTTGACATTTTTAAAACCAAGTTTTCGTGAGAATCACCCGTATAGGAGAAACAATTAAGATATATTAAACAGTTAAACAATTGTTTGAAAGACTGTCAGACTAGCAAGCTTTTGTTCCTTATTCTAGATGTGACCACTAATCAATTTCTGCTCCTTAATTGCCCAAGTGTGAATCTCTGTTGTCATTCATTCAGTCTTGACCCTCCCTGTAAGCAGTTAACCTCTGCTTCCAAATGAGCAGGCTGAAATGGGCCGCTGCACAGATCGTAAGGAGGAGCGCTGAGAATACATCAGAACCTATGGACTCCATCTGTCACTATGGAGACAGCAGAGAGGATGGGGGGCATGAGGGATGCAGGAGTGTGGAAGACAGGTGGACCCACCTCACCAGCTGCTGTGACATCAAACACCTGTGCCAATGCAGTGGACCAACTTTCTTCTTTTACCTTCTTCCACCAGGTTTGTCTTTCCTTGAATTCAATATATGCCATTTATATATCGTTATATTGATGATGTTTTTATTGAATACAGTGTAAATTTATATTCTTATTGGATTGCACTTTAAAATAACATCCATAGAGGGCGCCATTACACTAAGTCTCCAAGCACCTCCGGTGGGATATTGCGGCGTACATCCAATTTCAGCATTTGTTGTGGGGTTGGTGTAATGCATTATTATTCTTGACCGGTCCTCGCAGGAATCAAAGCACAAGGCCTTTATATTTTTATACACTACCACTCCCTCAGTCCCAACTCTGAAACCAGCCCTGAACTTGCGATTGCCACTGACCCATAGAAAGAGAGAGAGAGAGAGAGAGCACATTACCGATTCCAATACACAGGCCTTTTCCATTTAGTTGCAAATTGATACAAGGACTGCAAGAGAATTTTAAAAAACAGGCAATCACCCGTACTTGATTATTCTTTGTGTTGCCAATTATCCATTAAAATCTTGCTTCTATGTTGCAAACCGTCATCATAAGCCTGGCTGCTTCATTCCTAGAAATATAGACTTTCATTTTGAATGGCCCAATGGTGTGCGGTCATATCAAGGGGCGAGGTATAATTCATTCAATCCTGAAACTCAAGATCTCTTGCAGATATTATGAGACGACACTGTCCACGTTTATGTATTAAAGAAACAATTGTGTATAACCTTGGGATTGGAGAAGATGAAATATTAGGTTCTGATGCTGCAATAATAAATCCCTCCAATCTTATGTATCAATTCAGTTTCGTGTTACTGAGACAAGGATACGTGTTAAAATAAATATTAGACTTGGCAAATTATACATGCATTTTTATTGGAATAACAGATTTGCTGTGTTTATGTATTACATTTATCGAGACAGAAGGCAGGTCTTTGAGTCCAGGTGCATGCTGGGTAGGTGCCAGGGGAACGCAGGGTTTGGATGTGTGCCTTTTGCGTGTCTGTGTCCTCCTCCGCAAAATAAACAATCATGTGCTCCTTTTGTAAAGTGAGAAAATAAATGGAGAAAAAAAATGAAAAAACAAATCAAGAAAAACAAAATTTACATTGAGATTGGTAATGGGGGTTTTAATGTGTGTGGTCTGTACTAAAAACAACTACTTTTAGAAGAGTTAAAAAGCATAAAATGTACAAAACGAATTAAAAAAAGATTTACATCCAGTATAAGTGGACAGTGCTTATTGATGCTAGTCATGCTTTAAGCTACTTGAAAACATGGTCAGGTAGACAGATTTCTTCACTAAAGTGTAATACACAGAAATGGAATCAAGACAAAAATGGTTTAGGCTGTTGTATTATTTGAGGTAAGGACTTTTTTCCTGCCATATAGGAAAGCGTTCCAGGAGAAAAAAGTATTGTTGGGGGAAAAATGTTCATTTTCCACCTCGACAGCTTGTAATGGAACAGGAGATACCTGTGAGAACAGGAACTAAACTCACAATCAGAGACTGGAAATGGTCCTAGCCAGGTAACGCTTTCCACTTAAGGTTTCTACTGAAACATTGTGGTCTGAATATCAATAGCCATTTGTGTTGTTTGAGCCATTATAGAGGCTGGAAGGAACCTCTCATCATCCAATCCCGGCCCAGGGATAAACAGGAGATTTCATTGTGAATAATACAGGATTTGGATCTTAGAATCAAATGATATTGATCAATAATAATTAATACTACCTTAAATTAGTAATTTCCATATTATGTACTGTTTGATTCTGGTCTGTTGAACCGCCATTGCCATGCTGTTAATACTTGTCAACCAGCATGGCCTTTGTAGGAAGTCTTGTCAGTTGAAATATAGCAGTGGTGGCCCGTGTCTGCTCATCCGAGGGGCGCAAATTCAAAATAAGTGTCATGTGTGTTGCTTGCACTTTCAAAATATGTGTCATGTGAACCATGTGCAACACGTGTTTTGAGTATTTCACAATCTGCACCGTTTCTGGGATTTTCACGCACAACCATTTCTAGGGTTTACCAAAAATGGTGTGAAAAGGGAAAAACATCCAGTACGGGCAGTCCAGTGGGCGAAAATGCCTTGTTGATGCTAGAGGTCAGAGGAGAATGAGCCGACTGATTCAAGCTGATAGAAGAGCAACTTTGACTGAAATGACCACTTGTTACAACCGAGGTATGCAGCAAAGCATTTGTGAAGCCACAACACACACAACCTTGAGGCGGATGGGCTACAACAGCAGAAGACCCCACCGGGTACCACTCATCTCCCCTACAAATAGGAAAAAGAGGCTACAATTTGCACAAGCTCACCAAAATTGGACAGTTGAAGACTGGAAAAATGCTGCCTGGTCTGATGAGTCTCGATTTCTGTTGAGACATTCAGATGGTAGAGTCAGAATTTGGCGTAAACAGAATGAGAACATGGATCCATCATGCCTTGTTACCACTGTGCAGGCTGGTGGTGTTGGTGTAATGGTGTGGGGAATGTTTTCTTGGCACACTTTAGGCCCCTTAGTGCCAATTGGACATCGTTTAAATGCCACGGCCTACCTGAGCATTGTTTCTGACCATGTCCATCCCTTTATGACCACCATGTACTCATCCTCTGGTGGCTACTTCCAGCAGGATAATGCACCATGTCACAAAGCTCGAATCATTTCAGATTGGTTTCTTGAACATGACAATAAGTTCACTGTACTAAAATGGCCCCCACAGTCAACAGATCTCAACCCAATAGAGCATCTTTGGGATGTGGAGGAACAAGAGCTTCGTCTCCTGGATGTGCATCCCACAATCTCCATCAACTGCAAGATCCTATCCTATCAATATGGGCCAACATTTCTAGAGAATGCTTTCAGCACCTTGTTGAATCAATGCCACATAGAATTAAAGCAGTTCTGAAGGCGAAAGGTGGCAAACACAGTATTATTATGGTGTTCCTATTAATCCTTTAGGTGAGTGTATATTTTGAAATAAGGAACCACACACCTGACGGGCTACATACATGTTGTGACGAACTTCACATCGAGTGGCCACGAAAAAATAAGTCACCGGCCGCCACTGACAAATAGCCTGGTTGGTGAAAACAAAGTGACCTGCAATACTGATGTTGAAATTGGCTACAGATCCTGAAGCAGTAACGTACCAAGACTGGATTTTTATCTTGCTTGTCTAAAAAGTAAAGGATGAACTAACTGGTGCCCCTCACGCATGCTTGGAATTATTCCGGGTCGTTCCATTTACAGGAATTTTACGCCCACATCAGGACGGATCTGGTGCAATGGTGACAAATGTCATGGTTCTCCCATATCCACGTTTTATACAAAGTTTAATTCCGTTTCCAGATATTGCCTTCATTTGTCTCCCTTTTTGTCGTTAATTTAACTGCAATTGACATTCCCACAAGATTCCTTCTCACCCTGCTCACCTTCCCCGCTGACGTCTAATATTCATGCTCTGGTGATGGACATTCATGCCTTGCTTGGGGACTATTACGCCTATCTTATGCTCATTTGTTATCTGTGACTGAACATATTGAGTCATTGATTTTAGGAATTGTGGAGCTTGTGCCATATATCAGAAAACGAGTTGGGAGTGAAAGATAGGATTTTAAGAGGGCTTTTCCTTTAACCCGTCATCTTGCTGTCTTCTACACCAGAGCAGCAGGTATCATTTTTTGCTTTTATATCCATTTTATAGTGCTTAAAATAAGTTTTTTATGTAAAAAATGTACAAATTCACTGACATTGATGGGATATTAACTATTAGGAAGGTAAAGATAAAGACACATACTGATAAAATGTACCTTGTAATGCAAATCGCTTTGAATTAAAGTATCTGCCAAATGCATAAATATAAATGTAATGTAGATGACTCAAGATTCATCGGTCTTGAAATTGATTCTCATACACAGTGGACAGAAAAAAGGAGTCAATAAAAAGTAAATAGGACTGATCTCACATTCTGTATAATATGTCCTTTTGTGTTTCAGGAAGTAAAGCCATATATGTTTGAATCCAATAAGTAAATGATGACAGATTTGTTTACACTTAAACTTACACCTAAAGCTTATTGTTTCTTGTTCAAAGCCATTGCTTTATTTTAGTCACATTACTTTGCTTTCCAAAGTCTTGTTTTGAATACCCAATCTCCACATTAATCTGAAAAAATTTTAAATAATGAGACAGTGAGAAATATATAGAGAAAAAAGCAAGATAGAGAGAGAGAGATAGAGAGAGAAAATGTAAAAGGAGGCATTGGTGATTTCAGGTCAACCCACAAGAGGATTTACAGACATATGAGAGTCACTATCCGACAGGGGGTGAAAAAGGGGGTGAGAAAAAATAACGTTGTGCAGCAAGGTCATAGCAAAGCTGTTAATAATGCAATAAAACATGTAGACTCACAAACACTCACACTCAACCAAAGACGTGGCCATCTGGTCTTGAACACGTCCTCTGTGGAGATTAATTGGTGATGTGTAGCTTCAGTCTCAACCCAGCGCTGGTGCTCTGTGCGGAGGGAAAGGATGGGCAAAGAGAGCGCACGCTTGGAGGTGACTGTATGAATCTGAGCATCTGTTGGTGAAAATAAAGAAGACAGGGACAAAGTACAAACAAGAGGAAAAAGACCTGGGACCAAAAATTAATCATTAATCAATTTGCTATGTTTGTGCAAGCAAGGTGGTCATCTGGAGATCGCAATCCGTTTGCATTTCAATTTGTTTTATTCATTTCTTTGGGGCTGTGTTAGAAGTATATGATTTCAAATATGCCATTTTTGCTTTTGGGACCATTAAATGTTTTGATCTGTAAATGTCATGTGATTAGTCTGATTCAGCAGGAAAAAGAAATCTGAAAATGCAGTGCGCTGGCAAGGCAAAAATGTGCACAGTAATGAAATGTAAGTCATACTGTAAAGTTGTATTTATGATAAAATCTAAATCAAATACAGTGTTACATTTAAAGGAAAACACCACAGTTTTAAATATTTTACTATGTTCTTACCTCAACTTAGATGAATTAATACATAACTATCATTTTCAATGCGTGCACTTTATCTTTGTACAGCGCGTCGTGAATGTGTTAGCATTTAGCCTAGCCCCATTCATTCCTTAGGATCCAAACTGGGATGAATTTAGAAGCCACCAAACACTTCCATGTTTTCCCTATTTAAAGACCTTTACATGATACACAAGTAAGTCTGGTGGCACAAAATAAAATGTGTCGATTTTATAAGCGGATTAAAAAAGAGAACTATATTGTATGGCTGAAGAGCACTTAGTTTGCAGCACTTCCACCACGAAAACATCCACTAAATTAAATTAAATTAAATATTAGATAAACATTATTTCACATTTTTTAAATAAATCTGTTAATCAACCTCAGTCCTGATCAAAACTACTAAATGTTTACAAATTTCAGGATTTAAACTTTTTAATTGCCAAGTTCATAAATGATGTCACTGATTTGGGAAAAAACACACAAAATGACAGATTTTTAATGTAAAAAGTGATCAGAATCAATATTTTTATTTCTCATTACTGTTCATGTCTGTTTTTGCCCCATTGACTTCCATTAAAACAAAATTTTTTGATTGCAAAATCATGACATCATATAATCATGCATTCTTGATTGTTAGTGTTTTTTCCTGTTGCAAAGAAGTAAAATGTGTCATTTTTACTCTTGATCACCAGGTGGCACCATTAACCCTTTAGATAGGCCTGTGCAAAACAAAACTTAGTTTTTGGCTTGTACATGGAGTTATATGGGGCAGGGCCTGAAATTAACACCCGACCACGCGCAAATGCAGGTGAATTTTGCAATTGACGGGTAACAATGTGGCTGGTAGAATTTTCAATCTGCCAATGCGAATTGAGTGATTCATTGAGAGGATGTGACTGCTGTTTTGCAACGTTTATGCGATTGGAAAGAAGATGAGGCACTTCTCTGACTATGTTTGGATGTGCGAGTAGTATTAAACTGTTGGTGAGATGGGATGAGAATGCAATGCTGACATAGGCTACAGTACAATGACATTAGTGCTGTGACGGATCAGAACTCTTGATGTGTAAACTTCAGAGAGAGTTGCACTACTGTGTATTATACTGTAGTACATTAACAAACATTTTGCGAATAGAGTAATGAAAAACAACGTATGTGGGGCGACTGGTTATATCCACAGTTTGGAATTCCCCCTCCGTCTGTGTGTCCTCACTGACACTCTTCCAAGGGAGGTCCTTTTTATTTCGTATAGCTCCGGGTGACTGCTCACGGACAATATCAAGCGTTCCTTCAGGTTGAATGAGTGATTTCGGGTGGGGCTGCTGCCACAGGAGCAAGCAGGCTCCTGATTGGTTAACGCGGTGCGAAATTTCTGGCGAAGTTCAAATTTTTCAACTCAGGCGTCAGTCGGCAATTCGCGTCAAAATGCACAAAAAGCACCATTCGCGTGTACCACGCACAACGCTCAATTTGCGCGAGCTAGACGCGCGAATGAGGTGGAAACACGTCTTCCGCGCCAAGCGCCTCATCCGCGCCACGGGACCTCCAGACGCGCGTCAACGCGTCTTCACATTGACTTAACATTGAAATCACTCGCGCTTCATGCCCCTACCGCGGTTGGTGTAAACGCAGCATTAAGTGTATGTATAGATTAAAGTCAAAAACCAGTCTGTGCTTATTTGGTCTTAAAGAAACAGTAACCTCAATAAACATACTTAAGTCTGTGGCATTAATGTTAATCAAACAAAAGAGAAAATCCCTTATGTAGCTCTAAAAAATAAATATATTTAATTCATACAATTGTTATCATTCACTATTTATGCAAAAAAAATGGCTGGTAAAAAGTCACTGTGGCAGGTGGGTTTCTAAATCCACCTGCCACAGTGGCTGGAGGTCAAAAAGGTAAACTTCAGGCCCTGTATATAACAGCATATTATTATGTGTGTTTGTAATAACAAATTATTATTACATGGAAATCAGTGTTTTTTGTGTTTTTCCCCAAATCAGTGACATAATTTATGAATGTGGCAATTAAAGAGTTAAAATCCTGGATTTTTAAAACATTTAGTAGATTTGATCAGGACTGCACAAACACAGAACACAAAAGTGTAGTGAATTTGCCCATGGTGGTTTGTGGAGTTTTTGAAACATTTCTAAACATTTCCCCAAAATAGGTGTCAAATTGTCACCAAAAACCATTCCATTTGCTGAACCACAGAGAACGATGTGGCCAAATTAAGACTCCAAAGCACACCATAGTGGATGATAACATCCCCAACAACGCATAAGGGTTAAAGATGTGACTTGACTTGAAACTGACACAAATGAGACAAACAGTAGAAGTACAGAGCTATAAAACTAAAGTGGATAGCATAAAGATAATTCTGTCAGAGTACATTTTCCTGTGGAAATCTGTGACTTTTATTGTATACTTTGGTATACGTGACCTCTCCCAAGATAAAGTTTCAAAATTTAATTTTTAGATTAGAAGCATCAAAAGTTATTTCAATCACATTGATTTTTTATGTTTTTTTTTCATGTTAAGTGGTTAGTGCTAAGCTCCATCTTCCACTCTGAAACCCCTCTCCTTTACTGTCCGCGGGAAACCATTGATGATAAATCGTACCTGTCAGTGACGTCTTTGTACGCCTCTGAGTGACGTATACTGTAGCGCTGCTGATTCAACTTAATTGAAATACACACATGCAAAAACACATACAGTATAAGTAACATCTGTTCACACCTGTGACATGTTTCAGGCCTTTCAACCTAGTGTGGAAAAATCTCCCCAAGGAACAGTGCTGAGTGTCAGCCTCTCAAGATGCCTAATTACTGTTGATGAATCCTCCATATAAACCACATACTGAGGGAGACAGATGGAGGGAGAGAGAGAGAGTGTGAGAGAGAGAAAGAGAGAGAGAGAGTATGTGTAAGACGAGAAAATTAATAAAGGGTAGGGGTTTTCCCCACTGTCAGCAAAACTGTGGATAAGGTGTTTATAAATCATAAACATCAACCGTTTTGATTGGGGTGCATTAAAGGTAAAGTGTGCCAACAATTTTTTATTGTTTTATCACGCAACCGCATCTTTCATTAGTTGGACAGACAGATAGTCTCAGCCTGAACTCACGACTGAGCCAATGTTGCTGTGTTGGGCTGGCTTGAATGCTCAAAGCAAGCAAGTAGATAGCTGCTGGCCGGAGATTTTCAAAATGGGGCGTAAACTTCAAAAGTGTAGAAAACGAGGGCAGGTTAGGTGTGTTGTTTCTGTTTGTCTCCCTTATAGACTGTAAAAAAGAGTTAAAGCATTATAATGAATTAAAGCAAAAAATGTCCGACCATAGACCATGTTACATAAAAACTTCAGTTTGGGTATGCGCAGAAGGAATCGTCCATTGAGCTGCAGTGTCAAACTTCTGCCCAAATGTTTGTGCGTCCAATTCAAATAATGTTTTAGCGGCACATAGATACTACTAGATGTAAACAGAAATGTCCTTTTCTCTTTAAAGGTAAATGTCTCTATTCATGGTAAAAAAACTGTTTTGTGTGAAGCTGCCATCAATTTACATATGCAAATGTGAACCAGCGTTGCTCACAGTTTCATAATTAAACAAATTCCAAGCTTGCAAACAAACGTCGCTCTCTATTACGTTCTCTGTAATAGAGTTACCACAGCAACGTGCACAAGTGCCCGAGCTCATCAGTCTGGAGTTTTGCGTTTACACTCTGTCTGTTAGCAGCTAATGCTAATCTCTGCCATATGAGCGCTATGATTTATTCACTGCTTGTGAAGATCAGAGACAGTGATAACATCAGTCCAGATACTTGACCTTTGATTTCCATGCATCAGCCTGATGGAAAGATTGATGCCAGAGCCTGAAAGTGTAGACACTTTCTAGACTAGACACTTTCTTTTCCAAACACAGTTCATTTGCATTTTATACAGATGTAAAAAATTTTCTTGAACGTTCGAAATAAAGGAATTTGATGGACTGCAAAAAAACGAAGAAGCGAATTATTTTTTTTACCCTGTTGTCTTTATTACCTATAAATACAATTTACATTGCATTGTTTTAAAAAAGACAGTGGCAAAAATTTAAATTTGTTTTTAGGGCAAGAAACTTTACAAATTAAACTGCAGGATCTCTTAAAGGTGCAATTTGTAAGATATTTGCAGTAAAATGTCCAAAAACCACTAGGCCAGTGTTATATATTTTGTCCAGCTGATTACTATCAATATCTGTAATGTTTTCAACTACTTGTAAATCGTGAAAAAATTTCCATTCAAAACATTGTTACGGGGCAGTGCAGTCTCCTGTCAATGATGTTAATATCCATGTGACCCTTTGTCACCGCCTTTACTGACGTAACCCACATGACAACACTGGTCGAGTTCGAAAAAATAAAATGGCGGCCAAGGAAGCGACTGGAGCACAAATTTAGTGTAAATAAACGTATATTTTCACTTTATACACATTTTAAATTGCATTTCTAGCGAGAAATTATTGTAGTTTTCAAATATGTGATTAGTTATCACAAAGGCGCTTTCTGTTCATATTTCAAACACGCTGCCTTTGAAGTGCGTCGGAAAGCCTTTCTCTGAGCTGCCTTCAGGCCTCCGAGTCCGAAGTCATGTCCTCATGAGGCAGCGAGGCCACAAGTCCTCACAGTCCTCACAGCCTTGAGGTTTCGGATGCAGCCAGTGTTGTGGACAAATGCGGAACTATGCGATAGCGGCTGTCGGGCTACGCGCTTGCTTATGGACTTATGGATAACTCTTTACCGTCTGCCACTGGTTGTGTCAGCTCCTGTAAGCGTACGGGCCAACCAAACGACCCAAGAAGAGTTTGGAACAAAACGAGAGAGGATCAATTTGTTGTTGCATTATCTGGATGGAGAGCTTCACGACAGCATTTAACTAGACCGAGATTCTGATCCTGCTTGTGTTTTACGCGATGGGTGAGTTGTTTTGATTCGTAACCCTTCAAAAAACGTATGCTATTATATTGATCACAACATTAGTGTGTAGACTGTAATCAGCGTGTCTTCCCGCGGACGATATGCACATCAAAGGTATTGTACAGCAAAAAAGACACTTCACAATAAGATTTGTACTGTCAATACATTATGTGAAAAATCATTGTAGATTGTAAGTTGAAAACTTAATTCTGTGCTGTGTTAACCATCGAATTTGGACTAATACTGTAATATCTATGACTGAAAATTTCGTTTTGAACATCACATATAAACTTACATAATGAAATAAACGATGTCATCAAACGCAACATTTATAAGACTTGATTACCTTATCCATCAACGTGATTTCTCGTTCTCGTCTGATTCATCAGCGGTTGAGTTAAAGACTACAAATCCCATAATTCCACGCTGCTTCAGAGCGTCAGTAAACAACATCATTGTTGTTGTTTGATCTGGCGCCATCTATCGGCGCAAATAATACAAACTGCATCTTTAAACCTAAATAAAATTAAAGGATTTTAAAGAAAGGTCTTTTTACTTACATTCTGCTCAAAAACGATGTGTGTAGTGCCAAGAGAGGTCACACTAAACTGACGATGCCTAAAGAAGACATTTAGTCCTGAAAATTAATTTTTTTGTACATATTTCCTGTATTTTCTGTTTGTATCTTTACAAAATAGATTGAAAAATAAATATGGAAGGACAAATATATATATTAAAAAATTTTTTTTTTTGAGTTTACTCGCTTGATTCGTGTCTGGAAGCTGTTCGTGAAATTCTAGAAATTCACGTGGAAATTTGCATCATGGGAGGGGCTTCTGTGACTCCACTTGCTCCCTGTAATCACATTACTACTAGACTACTAGAGAAAGCTCCTTATTGGTTAACGTGGCGCGAATATCCGGCAAAGTTCGATTTTTTCAACTTCCAGTGGCAATGCTCAATTTGCGCTGAATGCACCATCCGCACCGCACCTTTCACACGTTCTGCCCCATTCGTGCGTACTGCACCGCAGGATGCCTATTCGCATCTTTGCATTGACTTAACATGTAAATCACTCGCGCTTGCCGCCTCTTCCGCGTCTGGTGTGAATGCCACATTAGGCTGTTATGGTAATAGTTACATTTTGGTGTATTTACAGCATTGACATTTATTTAAATCTGGTATGCTAAACTTGACAAATCAAATGTGACATTATATTTTTTATTCAGTCATTATTCTAAAAACTCTGACTTGTCGTTGGCTGCCCTTTATGTGTTTGTTTTGTGTATGTGTGTGCGTGTTTAGCACAATGTATGAAATGTACTGCTCTCTCTCTCTCTCTCCCTCTCTATCTCTATGCGCAGATATCAATGTGAGCCTGAAGATTTAGGGTTTGAATTTACACTTGGAGGTCACTATGTCCTGCCCTCAACTGTGTGTCTGTGTGTGTTACCGCCCGCTCACTGGACCTTCTCTACAGATGGAATGAGAGGGATTGAAACCCCATTTGTGTTTGAAGACAGAAACGGCTACGACTTAAGACCACAAAATCCAGGCCATGCATTGCTATCCTCTCTCACTCACCCTCCCTCTCTTTTCCTCTCAGCTTTTTTGATACGGCCCGTTTTCATCTTAACCCCCCACCCCTCCCAGTTTTCATTGCAATGTGAATTGAACCTAACCTGTTTTTTTTTTTTTTGCCCGATGTGAATGTAATGGATGAATGTAACAGACTGTGGGCTTTTCTTTTCTTTGATGAAGTATTAGGACATGACTTTGGGTGAAATGTGCAGTGTCTTATTAACAGGCCAGATAGAAGGAATAAGATGCTGAGAGAGAGAGAGAGAGAGAGCTCTTTTTTGATTTACTGTTTCCTACGTAAAATCATCCCACATAATGCAAAGAACATTCTGTGAAAAATAACCTTGATGTCTTTAATATTGACTGAGTTAGGTCATGTCAAAGATGAAATCAATGTGAAATCAAACTTTCCTAATCTCATTATTTGATTATGAAACTTTAGTCTGGTTTTTACAGACAGTCAAATATTTCCCCCGCGCACACATTGTGTCTCTATCCATTTATCTGTCTATCTATCTGTCTATCACATAAATATCATAACACAAACACACACACATGCATGCACTAATTCTGGTGGCATCTCATGTGCACACACTGCGCTCTAATGAGGTTTAATTAAACAGTCGATGGCGTCTTTAATGAGTCTGGTGTTGAGATGTTTGTATGATACTTCACTAGTCTTTGCTAATGGCTAGACAGTCTCATGTGTTTGCTTGCACCGTCCAACGAGTGTCTGTCTGTTTTAGTGCACATGCGAAATTAAGAATGAGAACACCAAAGGACTTGACCTAGGTTTCAACTGCTTATTAAAGCAGGCACATTAAAAGAACAGGTCAGCAAAAAATAAAAACGCTCTCATAATTTACTAACCCTCATGTTTGTCATTCCAAACCGGAGAGGACGCTTCATTGACCAGAGCTTTATACCTGCAGTTAATTATAGAAGATCTCCAAACTGTTCCCTATGCAGTCTTAAAAATCACTTTACTGACAAATTATTCAATATTTGCATAATTTAACCTAATGAACAAAAAAATAATGCCCAATAATAATGGGCTTCCCCAGTTTGGTTTTATAAAAACAAAATGTTCCTTGTTTGACTTCCTTTTGAATTGCTTATGTGTGTGTGTTATATCGTGTCATGTTTGTATGTGTGTAACATCACCTTATGCTTATGCATAAATGCATAACTGTTAATTCTGGAATGTTCTCCTGAATAGATGAACACATCTGCCATCTTTTGTTCTCTTCTGTCTGGAATCAGTATTCCATTCGGTATTCCACGCGAATATTAGAATTCCTGGAGTGACGCTCTGGAAATGGGCCGAATCCTTCCAGCAGTTTTCAGATCAAATACCTCAAACTCACTTTTCATGTTTCACTGGCTAATTGAGATATTAATAATTGAGACTTCTGAGAGTTGACACAGACTGGAAACTCTGAAATAGCAAACAGGGCATTCATCTAGTTAGAACTGCGGGATCTGACTGAGCTGTAACATATTCAGCGTTCAAGTCTTGCTTCTGTTTAGTTAAGACTTATTGTGAGATATTACAGAATATCTGAGGAACATATTGTTCAGAGAATAAAAATAGACAGAAATTAGAAATGATACAATAGTTGGCACAGTAAAGAGTACAGGCCTATATGTGGATGGCATACCTGTATATTAATCTCGGATGAATCTGATGATTCTGTTATATACCAATAATAACAGTTAAAACTTGTGGTTTTAAAGGGGCACCTATTTCATTGCTAAAAACAATGTTTTTTGTGTATTACACGAACCAATTGGGAAAATTTTCTGGTTCTAAGCCCTGACTAAAACACACTTACTACACAACAAAGGAAATGTAAAATCATGATAGGTGCTCTTTAAAAATGTATTACTGAAATTAACATAAATTAAGATTAATAAATGTTGTAGATGGATTAACATTAACGTTATTAGATTAACATTTTAGTAACATTAATGTTACTAAAAACATCTTTACTGTAAAATGTTACAGAAATCTTTGACTTTCTTAGCTTCTTTGCTGTCTAGGCAAATATGAGCACAGAACGAGAGTGTGGCATAATCATTTTTAGAAATGTAAAAGTATATACTTACAAAATTACTGTGGCCTTCTCTCAGAGGACAAATTCGTGAGACAGAAGAGTTAAGCTAAAGTTTACCTTCACTCTCCATTTAATCGGGTTGCTCTCTGAAGGAAACAGTGGAGAAATTAAAGAGATGCCATGTGTGATTCTTCTGTCCTATGAGATTGTAATAAAGACTTTTCTTTTCAGTGAAGTGTATAGGAGAAAACATTTCAAAGCTCATTTAAAGGCTGTCATTAGAAAGAGACGCACAGTATTTTCGCTCCATGGGGTAAAATAGAAAGAGCTACACAAACAGCATTCGAAGATCATAAAACTGTCTTCCAATGGTTGCCTCTAATTGGAAATAAACCATGTGTGTATTTTCTTATATTTGCTTGTGTTCGTGTCCGTGTGGGTCAAGAGGTCTGTGTGGGTGAAGGGAATATTTAAAACAGTGCAGCAATATTAGACACAGAAAAACTCAATACTGCTGTGTTTGTTATTTGTTACAAAAAACGCATTTAAGTTTAACCCATATGGCTTGATGATATGTTTGACAGGCACTTTTGTTGTTGTTCTAGGCTGAGTTATAGTTTTTCATTCATTAGTTTATTTAATTCTCTTGTTTTGTTTTTTTTAAGCTGTGTTATTTGTTCGCTGAGGGATTTTGTCTGGGCTTGGATGAGATGAACGCTGTTATTTTACAGTCTATTGTGATTTAATAGTATGTGTGTTTGGGTGTGCTTGTGTAACTGCAATTTCATCAGGGCCGCAGGGATGACTATGGACTATTCAACAAACCACATTCACCAATGTTAAAAATAAACAGAGAGAAAAAAGACAGTGTGAGAAAGAGAGATATTAAATGGGTCATATCACGAGGAATCAGATTTCCTTGATCTTTAGAAATAAAAGAGTTCAACATACTACAAAAAGCTGAATTCAAACGCTCTTCTTGGTATAAAAATGTTTTTGCACAAAATGTTTCTTTTGTTGTTATTGAAGGACAAGGTGGTTGAAATCTATTGTAGCTGACAGCTAACCAAGTTTCTCCTAGTCCACACGTACACGGGTACATTATTATAAACTGCAATTTTCCTCCTTTGTTTAAAAAATCATTTTCGTTTTTTAACTTGACCCGGCTTGACCAATCAAATTCCCTGGCACGCCAACACATAGAATTGTGGGATAGGACAATGAAGGTATCTCAGGAAACAGGAAGTAAATCTAACACTGGATTCGGATATGCCTTTGGATGAGACGTTAAATTGAGGTCCTGGCTGTTTGTGGTCATTAAAAATCCCTTTAGAAAAAGAGTAGGGTTGTGCCCCGGCATCCTAGCCAAACCTGCCCATTGGCCTACCAATCATCCCAACATGATTTCACGGAAAGTTGTGTTATAGTCATGCAAAATTTGATTAATTTTTGTGCCTTTTTTTGCGCCGAATGTCTTTTCGTGACAAGACTTTCTTTTTCATGTCATTTTATGTATTGTTTCCTCTTTTTTCCCCTTTATTTTTAAATCATTGTCGCTTGGGGTTAGATTTGGGGTTTGGATGTACTTTTATGTATTAGTTTCTACACTGTTTTATTCCGCTTTTAAAAATATTCTCGCCCGGGGTTAGGTTATAGGTTCAAGGTTCAATTTTATTGTCATTACTCAGTACAGGTACAGGGTAACGAAATGCAATTAAGATCAAACCAAAAAGTGCAATAGCAGTGGTGCATGACTGTAAGACATAATCATGGACTATACATATACACACACACATACACATACATCATATATATATACATACATGCATATATACACATATATATATATATACATACACACACACACGCACACGCACACACACACACACACACGCACCCCCACACACACACACACACACACATACACTTATAAGTTAGGCAAATAAATTAAAAATAAAGCAAATAAAATATGGTATGAGGAATAAAATCAGCAGGAATTAGAGTTCAATAGAGAAACAGCTCTGGGAAAAAAACTGTTCTTTAGTCTACTAGTCCTTGCCCGAAGGCACCTGAAACGCCTACCGGAAGGCAGGAGAGAAAACAGTGTGTAGGCGGGGTGAGAGGGGTCCTTATGGATGCTGCGAGCTCTGTGCAGACAGCGTTTCTTCTGGGTGTGCTCAATGGCAGGTAGTGGAGTCCCAATGATACGCTGGGCGGTTTTCACCACCCGTTGTAGTGCCTTGCGTTCTGCAACAGAACAACTCCCGTACCATACTGTAACACAGTTGGTCAGGATGCTTTCTATTGCACAGCGATAGAAGTTCAACTGAATAGTCTGGGAAAGCTTATTCTTCCTAAGTGTTCTCAGGAAGAAAAGACGCTGGTGGGCCTTTTTGACCAAATTAGAGGTGTTGGTTGTCCAGGACATGTCCGTCGAGATGTGGACCCCCAGAAATTTAAAACTAGAGACACGTTCAACAACCGATCCATTGATGTGGATGGCGTCGTGTGTGCCACCTGTTCCTTTTCTGAAGTCCACAATGAGCTCCTTAGTTTTGGTGGTGTTGAGGAGCTGGTCATTCTGCGTGCACCATGTGGCCAGGTGCTTAATCTCCTCCCTATACGCAGTCTCATCATTGTGGCTGATGAGTCCAATAAGCGTAGTGTCGTCCGCAAACTTGATAATAGAATTGGATCCGAACACAGGCTTGCAGTCTGAGGTGAAAACAGAGTATAGAAACGGACTTAGTACACACCCCTGTGGTACACCAGTATTTAGTGTGATGGACGTTGAGCAGGTTGGACCTGATCGAACAACCTGGGGTCTGTTTGTCAAAAAGTCCAGAATCCAATTGCACATGTGGGTATTAATGCCCAGGTCCGCCAGCTTAGCTATTAACTTGTTTGGAATAACAGTATTGAATGCTGAACTAAAGTCAACAAACAGCATGCGAGCATAAGTATTTTTATTGTCTAGATGTGTGAGCACAGAGTGCAATGCCATGGAAACTGCATCCTCTGTGCTCCTATTACTACGATAAGCAAATTGGTATGAATCCAGTGTGGGTGGTAGGGAGTCTTTTAAGTGTGCCAGGACCAGCTGTTCAAAGCACTTCATAACAATAGGCGTCAGTGCTATATAGACTTAGACTTATAGACTTTGGGTTTGGGTTAGGATGTCTAAAAATGTAACAGAAAGTGATTCTAACCCCAACCCCAAGCGACAATGGTACAGAAAATATGAAAAAACTATGAGTAAACAATACATAAAATGAAACGAATAGTCATGCCACGGACAGGAGAAATTATAGAAATTTGTGTGATTGTCATAAAAAAAGACATTTGTGCTCAAGGCATGAAAGAAGGCTGGATTTCGTGCCATGGACACGAATAAATTAATCAAATTTTGCGTGACTATAACACAACTTTCCGTGAGATCAGTCTGAATCATCCCTTCATATTGGCTATATCACTCTGTCTCCTCTCCACTAATAAACTGGCAGAGCCGGACAGTAACGGAGTACATTTACTTGAGTACAGTACTTAAGTACAATTTTGAGGGATCTGTACTTTACTCGAGTATAATTTTTTTGGAGTACTCATGACTTTACTCAAGTACATTTGAGAAGCAAATATTTTACTCTTTACTCCACTACATTTCTATCCATAACCGTAAGTACAAGTTACTTTTTCTTAAAAAAAAGGAAAAAATAAAAATAACAGAAACCCTCAATTTGTTGTTTCCCTCTCTTAAACGTGATTGGATTGTGCAGGCGCAACTGATTGGGACAGCCTATCAGCAATCACCTTCAGCTTTCCGCCAAAGTAACTATGGTCAGATTTAGAAAAGAGACGAAACCACTCACGAAACAATGGATGAAGACGCAGCAGGTCCATTCTGGGAATGTGTCAACCCGTGGCCCCACCTCGCCAGACTATTTAAATTTTCTGAACAAGTTAATGATCGTTTTCTTTTCAAGTGTTTGCTGTGTTTACCAAAACAAAACTTCAGCGGCCAGAATCACTGGTGAGCCCGGATTATTGTTGTTCAAAATGAATTACTCGTCATCACACTCTTACTTGATCTGGACAAACTCAGCATCACAGGACAGGTTTAACACTCCAGCTTCGACATTTGACCACTGTTTGTTATTAAACTGGTTTGCAATAACATTAATTTCTTAATTTATGCCAGGAGTCCAAAATAATGAATATGTAACGCTCGTTATTTTGAATAGACATCATCATTCGTAAAACATTTATTCTGTTCTTCTCCGGTTTATTTGTGTTCAAATAGATCAAATATACAGAATCCGCCGGGGCTATTAGTACAATGGTGAGCATATTTGGGAAAATAATGATTAATTATCACATGTTAGTAAAATATTTAATCTTAAAGAATAACATTTCTATTAATTTTCCACTGATATGCGATCTGAAAAGCTCAAACAGTGAACAGAGCGATTTGTGTCTCCTCTTCCTGATTTGCTTTGAGCTCAGAGCTCTATCATTTGCTGTACAGCTGTCAATCATCTCACATGGTTCAATGTGCACTGTGGCATTAGTAATGCAACATTTAGAAAATTTACTCTTGTACTCTTGATACTCAAGTACTTTTAAAAACAAGTACTTTTGTACTTTTACTTAAGTAGACATCTGACTATAGTACTTTTACTTTTACTTGAGTAAAATTTAGCAAGGGGTAACTGTACTTTTACTCAAGTACTGAAGCTGTGTACTCTGTCCGCCTCTGTAAACTGGTATGTGGTGGGCGCAATATGGCTGCTGTTGCATCATCCAGGTGGATGCTGCACATTGGTGGTGGTTGAGAAGAATCCCCCTTTTTATGTAAAGTGCTTTGAAAAGCATTATATAAATGTAACAAATTATTATTATTATGCCTAGATGTCTTCATGCCTTGTAATGCTGCCTCCAAAGGCAGGATTTTAGAGCTTTTGGACACAGCCATTGTTGTTTGTGCTGAGGCAAGACTCTGCAATGGTTTCTGATTGGTCAACGTGGCTTTACGGTTAAGTGTATATAACCATCTGCTGGTTTGGCATGCTCCTAACAGCGCTTCATAGCAGGTTTTTGTGTTTTCGTGTAGACGCAGAATAGGGAAAACCTCTGTTCATAACAATATCCCTTTTTAATGTGTAGAAAAACGACTCATTTGACATGAATAGGACCATTTACATAGAATCCTTAAAGGAATAGTCTACTCATTTTCAATATTAAAATATGTTATTACCTTAATTAAGAATTGTTGATACATCCCTCTATCATCTGTGTGCGTGCACGTAAGCGCTGGAGCGCGCTGCGACGCTTCGATAGCATTTAGCTTAGCCCCATTCATTCAATGGTACCATTTAGAAATAAAGTTAGAAGTGACCAAACACATCAACATTTTTCCTATTTAAAGGGATAGTTCGGCCAAAAACGATATTAAACCCATGATTTACTCACCCCCAAGCTGTCCGAGTTGCATATGTCCATCGTTTTTCAGACAAACACATTTTCGGATATTTTAGAAAATATTTTAGATCTTTCTGTTCATTAAATGTTATGTTACGGGGTCCAGCAATAGTCCACGACCTTCAAGTCCAAAAAAGTGCGTCCATCCTTCACAAATTAAATCCAAACGGCTCCAGGATGATAAACAAAGGTCTTCTGTGGGTAATCCGTGCGGTGTTGTTGTAGAAATATCCATATTTAAAATGTTATTAACGTTATAAACTACCTTCCGGTAGCGCCGCCATTTTGGAGTGATGCGCATTCAGGATGAGAGCTTACGCAACGTACAGAGTTTCTCTGCTGCTGCTCTGTGCCCCCGCCCTCCGAATTTGTCATACGTCACTAAGAAAAGTGCGTACACTACGCTCATACTCTCTCCTGAGTCTAAGATGGCGGCGCTACCGGAAGGTAGTTTATAACGTTAATAACATTTTAAATATGGATATTTCTACAACAACACCGCACGGATTACCCACAGAAGACCTTTGTTTATCATCCTGGAGCCGTTTGGATTTAATTTGTGAAGGATGGACGCACTTTTTTGGACTTGAAAGTCGTGGACTATTGCTGGACCCCGTAACATAACATTTAATGAACAGAAAGATCTAAAATATTTTCTAAAATATCCGAAAATGTGTTTGTCTGAAAAACGATGGACATATGCAACTCGGACAGCTTGGGGGTGAGTAAATCATGGGTTTAATATCGTTTTTGGCCGAACTATCCCTTTAAGACGAGTAGTTATACGAGCAAGTTTGATGGTACAAGATAAAACGTAGCGCTTTTCTAAGCGGATTTAAAAGAGGAACTATATTTTATGGCGTAATAGAACTTTTGGGAGTACTTCGACTCGCCTGAAAAGTCCGCTCCCCTTCTCACTCTCATAATGGGAGAGGGAGGGTGTTACTGCGCCGAGTCGAAGTACTCCCAAAAGTGCTATTACCTCTGCCGATGACCTGTCTTTTCTTTGTAAGCTTAGAATTTCCAGGAAGGCTTCCATGTCGTTTCACCATATTGAAAAACTATAATAGCAGAGAGGGACAAAAAGCACTAGCCTACCGCATCGCGTATTCTTTCAGAACACGTGAACCAGCTGAAACGGACAAGGACATCAGTCACGGCTACCGTAGTTGCAACACGCATTTGGAAAAGCGAGGCGCTAGAGAGCACTATTCATTTGAATGCAAAATACAATTTCACCACTAGATGGGGGTAATTTCTACTTATTGTCCCTTTAAAAAGACATCACAAAAAACATCCTGTTTGATTGGAAAGGTCATAGAAGAGGTTGAAAATGATCATTAAAAACCAAGAATAGGACTGTTTATGCACAAAAACTTAAATTCTGCATTAAAGACTGATGTCAAATCCAGTAGGACGACAAGAGCAGTAAAAGTATTTAGAGAAACAGAGAGAAAAAGACAAATAGACAAACAAGTCAAGAGTCAAGTGAGAGGGGTCGGAGAGCACTGGCAAGCATTTGAAGAAACATCTCACTGTCTGCTGGTGTGCCCACAGTCTTCACTTAATATACACTGTGTGGGTGAACGAAGCAAAATACTTCACAGGCTTCATTTTGTATTTGTCTATGGTTTCATATGTGCTTGCGTGCATTGGTGTCGCTGTATGTGTATGTGTGTTCTCCTTCGTAGAACTGATAAGGGGCTGTTGTCTATTCCCTAACTAATTATTATGCAGATTTCTCTGAACATCCATGCAGCTCTCTGTGGAACACGAGGCATTTGCACATTATAGATCCACAAACTGCTATGGCTCCAGCGCACACAAAGACTTTTTAGATTGCCACTCAACCCGAACTTGCCATCTTTTGACATTTGGACTCATGTTGACATTTGGAACAGGATTGATAAAGATACATCAAGAAAAGCTGCGGCAGATTGATTTCAGCATCCTTCGAACCCTGACAGTGGAACCAATTGGGTTTGGTTTCAAAGACTTTCAATAAGCTCGTCTACATTTTGTTTAGTCTTTCTCTCTCTCTCTCTCTCATTTTCTCTGTCTCTCGCCCTCTTTACTTTGAAATGCCATAATCTATGCCACGCTTGTGCAAACAACACATGCGGTAATTAAACTCCAAGCGTCTCATCTTAAGAACCTGTTACAATTAATTATTCATATTATCTGCCATTGTGTTCTAAAGTGCAGCCAAGCAATCAAATTAGTTTTTTTCCATTCTCTGGTATTTTTTTCTGTCCCCTTCACCAGACGTCGTCTGGTTTATTCGTTTTTAAAAGCATGTCCTTTGACGGCCCTTATTTCAGAACTGAGTGTCTAAATAGAGAGAAACTAAAGCTCCGGTTATCACACGCTCACAGGAAAATCCTCTCTAAATGGCCAGGTGTACTCTGTTAGTTTGTTCATAATCCATTAGTCTAGTTACATTTGTTTATTGTCATGCTCCCTCGCTATTGTATTGTAATTCGTAATCGTTGGTCGGAATCACTTACAAAGGTGCAGAACAGATAAAACAAGTGTCTGACATTAAATGTGCCCCATGCGCGAGTGTTGTATACAAATGTATTATAAATAATAGAAAGTATTTCATGAGAGGGTTCTGTTCCAGAGAGACATGAGATTTTTCACCCCTGTGTGTTTTCTCAAGGATATTGTCCTCTTCACGGCTGTCTTGGCATGCAGACTTTTCATAGCAGGTGAAGAAGAAGACGTCAGCGTATGTGACCAAAGCCGATGCTCAAACTATAGAGGTTCATCTTTTAAAGCAGGTCTTTGTCTTTCAGCTTTCAGCTTGTGCAAACTTTGTTGTTGTTAAAGATGAGATCATTTTTCTTGGCTTGATTTGTGCAGGTTTATTTCCTCCATATTAATAACAAAACGTTTTGGATAGGCCTCCTTTATAAATGTTTTTGGTATAAAAGTTTACTTTTTGAAAAAGCATGTATTTTTTAAATTTTAATAGAAGAAATTTGCCACCAAATGAGACTTTAATTGCTAATCTTTTATTGATCATGGGAAAAAACACCATATACATAAATAAAGGAAAACCTAACTTTTTATTATTTCAGATAGATATAAAACATTATATAGAGTTACTACTACTACTAATAATAAAGATAAGCATAATGATAATAAAGCAAAACGCACTAGGTCCCTATGTAAAGCTTTTACGTTATTTGTATGATGGTCGTATTATTTCCTTCTCTTTTATTATTTATATGTATATGTTTATTTATATTTATATGTTTAAGATGTCAAAAAAATCTTTGGTGTCCCCAGAGCACATATGTGAAGTTATAGCTCAAAATACCATATAAATAATTTATTATAGCATGTTAAAATTGCCACTTGTGTGCAAAAATGTGCCGTTTTGGGTGTATCCTTTAAAATGCAAATGAGCTGATGAAATTCGAACACTGATCACAATGATGTTGGTTTGTTGCAATTAAAACTCAATTGTGCTTTTCTATGCACTAAATGGCAGTGCTGTGGTTGGATAGTGCAGATTAAGGGGTGGTATTATTATAATAGGGCTCCTTATGACATCATAAGGAGAGCCAAATTTCAACAACTTATTTTTTCATGTGCTTGTAGAGAATGGTTTACCAAAACTAAGTTACTGGGTTGATCTTTTTCACATTTTCTAGGTTGATAGAAGCACTGGGGACCCAATCATAGCACTTAAACATGGAAAAAAGTCAGATTTTCCTGCCATGGTCCCTTTAATAAAAAATTTTATTTCCTCTATTTATGTTTTTTTTTTTATAAAAGCAGAAAGTTTTGTCTTGAGTTAGATTTTTGCATGTGTAAAGAGATACATTAAACAAATAAAATGCTCTCTAAATGCATAGGTCAGTAACAGAAATAAATTTAAAGGTTACCTAATATGACAATTTCTCAAGATGTAGCCTAATATTAGTTGCGGGTGTCCCGAAAATGTGCCTGTGAAGTTTTAGGTCCAAATGCCTTATAGATAATTATATTTCGGTGTGCAGTAAACGTGCTGTTTCTGCGTGTGTCTCCTTTAAATGCAAATAAGCTGCTGCTTCCCTACCCATTTACTGTTATCTATACTGTAAATATATACATAAGACAATTTTATTACTTTATTGTTCATAATAATATGGCACATGCGATAATGATTTATGTAAAGAAGATTTAAAATAAAAATTATGACCTTACTGTGGCATTTGGATGGTTGTGGGTGGGGCTCAGAAAGTGCAACAGCTTGTCCCATTTATTTATTCTATTTGTTTTATTTATTTATTTATTTAGAAAAGGTGTATGTAAATGTACCCAAATTAGCCCTAGGGCTAGTTTTCATTGGTAATCCCTTTGCCAGATGTTATTGGGCTCCGAGCTAAAAAAAAATGGTTAAACATTACAACAATACAACACTACCTTACAGCAATCAACAATTAAAATTCATGAACATCTCTATTAAATACAATTAAATACAACAGGCCTATTCTAAATTTTATATTATAAATAATACTACTACTAATAATAATAATTAAGGTAGCAACATTAATGTTCACATTGTTGGTTATGAAGAAGCCATAAAAGGTCCTACGGGATCATTGCAGGGTGGTTGTGTATCCACACAAGATAAAGACAATTGTGTTCAAACAACATATAAAAGTGAATTTCTCATAAAAGGGGACCTTTAAAGACTCTTAACTGCATGTGGCCCTCATTTTTATTGATCACATAAATAGAAGTGGTGTACCTGATTAAGGTCAGTAAATACACAAACAACAAACATTTGATCATGCATTTGATACTGAATGATGCTGATGAATAGACAGGGCCATCGGAGATAAGCTATAATTCTTATCTTTCATTACACTGTAAAACCTAACAGTTAACTTAACTCAAACCATTTAAGTAAACCGGTTGCATAGGCCATTTAAGTTTTAAAACACATAAATTTAAGTACTGTGAACTTGAGTCATGTGCAATTATGCACTTATATTTAAGTAGTGTGAACTTAAATATAAGTGCATAACTGCATATGACTCAATCTGTTTAAGTTCACAGTACTCAAATGTATTCGTTTTAAAACTATTGCAACTGGTTTACTTAAATGGTTTGAGTTGAGTTAACTTTTAGGTTCTCCGGTGTCCCTTGTGTGAGCTACCTTACATCACTTTCTGTAAATTTGAGGTAATCCAATTCCTCTCTAAAGATGCTTAATTATTTTTTTTGGATGGAATGATAAATGATACACATACACAGAGGCTGGTGCAGACAAGCAAGCAGTGGGTATGTTTAAAATATGCACGCAGTCACATATGACCTTGTTAATGTGTGTGTATGTGTCTGTGAGAGTTCTGCTTTAATTACATTATAGGCTACCTATAGTTTTTTTTTTTTTCACTTTGCCACTGAGCTGTGACTTCTTGTTCTTCACATGCTTGTTTATGTCTGATTACATTTTAACACTACATTGTAGACAAACTGATGACAAATCAGCCACACAGAAACATAACCTGGTGGAAATGATTGCTTTTAATGGCAGAGCTGGTAATCAAGACGGAAAAAACTTGTTGTTTAAAAGTTAAAACAAACTGCAGTTTGCAACCCATTTAACTGAAATGTGACATATTTCCAAGCAAGAAAACATTAAAAAAGAAGGCACGAGGAATTTATTGCATCCCACTTTTCCCATTTTTTATAAATAGATTGTGAAAAGTAGGCTTTAAATACCAGAATGGAGCAAGGTGTCAAAGGGGAGGGGGTAACCTTTTTTGTTATTTATTTTTAAGGTGCACATCAACTTTTCACCCCCACACTCTCAAAAAAGGTTATGTATTATGAATTATGAGCAATGAAACTGAAACACTGGCCCTACAGTCTTTAATCATTGTCATATATTACCAACAGAGAACTCTAAACACTGTTTAAACATCAAGATTTCCTGTTAGGTCTACTTTAGAACAATTACTGGGATTATAAGGGTATAAATATCAGTAGGGGTATAGGGGAGATTCAGAATAACGTTATTGTTGATTTATCTTGTTGCTATATATTTTTTGCTTAACAAAGAAAAAGCATGGGTGGGTGATTCTCACGAAAACTTGCTTTTAAAAATGTCAAGCATGAAAATGTAAAAATTGCTTAAATTTACTTTTTTCCCACCAGACATTGAAAAACAAAGTCTGGAGTAAATGGGAACATTAATTTAAAAACTTTTACTTATCATTTAACACTTTTTGTAACATAATTTAAAAAAATAGTCCTAAAAAATCTCATTACCGCAACAGTCAGAAAACATCAACACTGACATATTTTCAAAATGACATGACAAACCTGAAAGAACATAATTTGGAGATTCTGCACATGCATTTAAAATCAAAGTATTATGCTTCTATTAATTAAATTAACATTTAATAAGCATCTGTTACGGTAATGATAATCAAAATGTCGTGTAAGCATTCTGACAAGACAATATTTCAAATTAACTGTAAAAAAATGATCTTACCTGGTAGCCATCTTGAAGTAACTGGTCCATGTGCTTGGTCACTCAAAATCAAACTTTTTTTAAAATTTGTATGTGTGCTTAAACTGTTCTCAAAAAGTGTTGCGGAGGATGAGAACATCAGGCATGGACACATCATTTTCCTAATTTTTCTTCATTATTATTATACATGAATATTCAGTAAATATTTTTTCTGTCATCTAAAGTAGTCTAGCAAAACATCCATTTATTTTTTTTCTTAATATTTTTGTATTAATTTGATTAAATTACAACATAACGCATGTTCAAACACAGCCGGACACGTTGCGGTAATGAGAATTTCAGCAGAAAATGAGATAAAATTTACAATTATAAATTCTTATGTTGAAATCACACATTGTGCAAGGTAGAACACAGTATTGTGTTAATTCTGATGCTTTTTAATGTTACTATATTACACATTTTAAAGCTAAAATCATTAGTGCTGTGGTGTTTCAATGGTTTCGTGAGAATCACCCGGCTATATATTGTTGCAAATGACAAACAACAGAATAAATGAACAATTCAATGTTCTTATACAGGTATGTAAAATGTCCCCAAAACAAACTATACTATTTTGTGAGCATGACATGTTTTAATTCATAATTTTTTGTCACTTTAAATAATTTCATCTTCACTTTTATAGAGCATTTTTATATTTTCATAAACTTTTGGCGCTGATTTTGGATTGGAAAAGAGAACATACGCAGCCAAATACACACAAACACCACACTCTTCTCAACCTCACAGGACTGGAACAGATACAACCTGTATCCAAAGACACACACAATAATCACCTTCACAGAATGACAGAATGACTGTCCAGAGAGAGAGAGAGAGAGAGAGAGAGAGAGAGAGAGAGAGAGAGAGAGAGAGAGAGAGAGAGAGAGAGAGAGAGAGAGAGAGAGAGAGAGAGAGAGAGAGAGAGAGAGAGAGATTGCTTGTTTGTTCATTTATGATAATTATCGCATGTAATCAAGCACAAGCAATAAATCTTTCTCTTCATAAACACAGCCAGATAACAGGAGGCATAACTGCCATAACAGGAGGAAGAAACTCTCTTTCTTAATTAAAAGAGATGTTTAATATATTCCATCAAACATCACTTACAATACAGTTATTCCTGAGACATAGGACAGGACATTACCTGCCATTAGTTTTCATAAAATACAGCAATACAGCAGCTTTGGAGTTCATTTTTTATAGTACATACCATGTATGTAAAATTGAAATTAATGTACCATTATTATTAAGTATTTTTTATTTTTATCAAAGTTATAGAATTACATTTATTTTACCGCAACTTCACATGTCCACATGTGTCATGATTTCACATAAAATATAAAAATTCTTATGCACACAATTAAAACAAGGAACACACCTACTGAATTTGTGTATAGATTAAATGCACTGTAAGTTGCTTTGGATAAAAGCATCAGCTAAATTCATGTTAATGAAAAACATAATGATAAAGAAATTAAAAAGGAATGACTGGACATGCACATACAACCTGGTTTTAATCCTCTATTATTAATAAATAGTATTTAAAAATATATTCTATAACACAACAGGAGGACATTTTGCATATTGCATTTGTAATTATGAAATTTACATTAAAATAAAATTTATAATTAAACCTATATCCTTTAAATAATGATCCTTAAAATATATTTACACTATGATCACATGCTTATATGATAAGTAAAATGTTTTATTTGTCAACAATAAAACTCTCAAGATTCTTCTAGAAATCATGACAGGTGTCATGAGCAATCCAGTCCCCCCGAGCAATTCGGTCTCCCCTAGGACCCCGATTGGTATCTACACTAATGCCTGCTCAAAAATGTGTCATTGCAATATCTCGTCTGCATACGCGGCTAGCAAGCTAATTATGTTGTACAAAATAGAAACATTACATTTTTTTTAAATAAAAGTTAACTAAAAAAACAATTTAATAAACTAATATTCATCAAAGCAAAGAAATGCAAAAGAAGTGCTACATGGGGTGTAAAATGCTCTTCTCGGTGCTCTTTGGATGTAAGGGATAATGCTAATCAGTTTATAAGAAAAATCCAAGGCACTCGAATGTTGTAAATATAGTTAAAAAGCCTTTATTTTCACATGGCTTTTTGTTTTAAAAACAGGTGACAAATACACCTACGCGTTGCGGCCAACAAGCCCTCGCCAGGGTGCAACAAACACATGCACACACAAGCTCACCCGAACGGCAGTCAACCAGTCCAACAGCGACCACCCGGCCGCGACATGCAAGGGAGCCCAAAGAGAGAAAGCCCAATGCAACCCACACACCAAAGACACAGCCAACACACCACTCATCAAAACACCATACAGAGAGAGAGGGAAAAAAAAAAAAAAAAAAAAAATCAAAATCAAAACTATATAAATTCCACAGTTCAATAAATGTCCAACTCAAAATACAAAGTATTATAATTCAACACTTATCACAAAAAGGGTACAAAGTCCAATTCTCCATTTAAACCTGGAAATGTTGTTGCTTTCAACGTATATATCCAAAAGGACTCTCTTTGTAAAAGCCTTTTAACCCTATCTCCTCCTCTTGTCATTCTAGGAACATGTTCTATACCAATAATCTTTAATGTGCTCGGACTACCATGATTTGCATTTTTATAATGTTGAGCCATTGGGTACCCAATGGCCCAATGGCTCAACATTATAAAAATGCAAATCATGGTAGTCCGAGCACATTAAAGATTATTGGTATAGAACATGTTCCTAGAATGACAAGAGGAGGAGATAGGGTTAAAAGGCTTTTACAAAGAGAGTCCTTTTGGATATATACGTTGAAAGCAACAACATTTCCAGGTTTAAATGGAGAATTGGACTTTGTACCCTTTTTGTGATAAGTGTTGAATTATAATACTTTGTATTTTGAGTTGGACATTATTGAACTGTGGAATTTATATAGTTTTGATTTTGATTTTTTTTTTTTTTTTTTTTTTTTTTCCTCTCTCTCTGTATGGTGTTTTGATGAGTAATGTATTGGCTGTGTCTTTGGTGTGTGGGTTACATTGAGCTTTCTCTCTTTAGGCTCCCTTACATATCGCGACCAGGTGATCGCTATTGGACTAATTGACTGCCGTTCAAATGAACTTGTGTGTGCATGTGTTTGTTACACCCTGACGAAGGCTTGTTAGCCGCAACGCGTAGGTGTATTTGTCACCTGTTTTTAAAACAAAAAGCCATGTGAAAATAAAGGCTTTTTAACTATATTTACAACATTCGAGTGCCTTGGATTTTTCATATAAACTAATATTCATGTTGCAGACACGTCAGTACTTTTGTGTCATCATCTGCTTTGAAAAAACAATACTTTTATTTTTTGTAAATTATTAACATACCTTACGGAATATATATTTTTAATAGTAAAAGTGTAGTAATCATGGCTTATAATTATAATTTAAATGTGTGATTCAACTATGTATCATGTTTTGTATAAGTAATTAATGAGTAAGTAATTGTATAAGTAGACAGTCAAAAGTGGAAATGGTACAGTATAATAATCTAAATAATAAAATGACACAAGCAAAGTGTAGATCTCCCGCCTATAGCCTCATTTATATACTACTATATGAAACATATCATTTAAAAGACATCAATTGTAATTTTAACAACGTTCTAACTACATAAATCATAACGCGATTTTGTAGGAATTGTAATAAGGCGCTAAGAAAACTACCCATGAGGAGTTTTTTCAGCCAATGGAGTCGCGCGGGGTCCTAGGGGAGACCGAATTGCCCGGGGGGACCCAATTGCTCACGACACCTGGACCATAAGATAATATAACCCGTGCATGGATCAATCTGAAGACGCTGGGAATCTAGTACGTGCGCGCTCCCGCGTTCCGTCATTCATTTAACCCGGACGTGAAGCCGCTCCATAGAAAAATATCCGATACGGTAAAACAACCTGCCTTCAAAAAAGGTACGTTTAAAAACCCAAACAATATATAACACAACAGACGAGAGTGTGTTTTTCGATATATTTAGCCTTAGTCTGCATGCTAAAGTTAAAAAAGCGCGTTTTCTGGCTCTGTGTGGTCTGAATTTCAGCTTGTTGTAGTGCTAACTAGCTTAGCCTCTTGTTGCGCGTACCAGCCCCATCACTTTACGAGTCATGTGTAATACGCAAAACAGGTTAATAACATAATTCCTTCAGCTTCCGTCTTTCCGCTGTAAAACATTTTAACGAATTAACAGTTGAGGATTTACTGTCAATTCAGTGTTTTTTAAAACTAGTATGTTAATTAACAGCAGACTGGTTATTTCACCTGCTTTAGATTGTTGTATAGTTTATAAGTGTTTAATATGTGTTAAGTTTGTGTTTATGTGATGGTTTAGTGGTTTTAAGACAAGTATGGCTTTATGAGATGTTTGAAGTTACGGTGCTCTGTCGACACTTTCACTTCAGTGCGCGGTTATTGTTGTTAATGCCTTGAAGTTGTTTTTGAGTAGAGGCCTGGGTATCACTGACACGAGCCTTGCTAAATTGTGATCCTGTATTGACTGTAAATGGAAGAATCGTCCACGCATGCGCTTTCCCCACCTCTCGTATTCTGCCAGAAAGTGAGTTGTTGCCATGCGCATGCGCAGTGCGGCGCTGCAGGGGCTCACTTTGCCAGAAATTGAGCCGCGTTCTTGTTCGGGTTCACGCAGACGTTGTTGAATAGGTTGCTGCATTGCAGGAATTAGACACAGCTGACTTGTTGGTTTGTCTGGCTCGATCATAAAGCAAAACTGTGACTGTGGCATTCATGGATGGACGGTGGAAGTGGTTCCACTTTTGTGTTCATGTAGCTTAGTTTTAAAGGTTGTTGGTTTGAATCCCAGAGTGGACCTTGGGTCACTTTAGATAAAAGCATCTGACAAATTATGTTTCTCAAATGATTCCTGAAGATTAACCAGTGCATGTGTACACTACTGAGCTAAATGCAGAGGTCACATTTCAAGTATGGACCGGTTTTAAATGTTTGATAGACATCACAACCTTGGCTTACCTTTGTTTGTCTGCTGTGTTTTTAGCTCTTATTTGAATAAAGTATTTTACATCTTTTTGACCCTATTACTCTTATCCCAGATTTCAGTCCCACAATCCCTAGTGCAATACTGTCTGTTACACAGAATGAATTGTAAAAGCCTCCTCATGCCAGGGGACACATGAGGTTACAGAGAGCAACTCATGAGTGTGTTGGAGAGATGGATGCAGATTGTGAAAATTAACACAGTCCTGAAAGAAGTTGTGATGATGCATGTTTTTATATTCAGTTTGATGCCCAGCTCTTAACCCCAGCAATGAAGTGTTAAAACCACACCAGTCTCATATTTGTTAAACTCCTTGGAGGCTGCTGCTCTTTTCAGATGTATCAAAATTTCTGCCATCTGTTGTTCCACACATATTTTATTTCCATATTTATTTTGACATTTTAGCATAAGCTTTAAAACCAGGCTGACCCACATCACATCGCGTTTTGAAGGTTTTAGTTTTTTCAGGTCTATTGATGATGAATACAGAATATTGAAGAATACAATTGATCTGATTTTTTTTCTTTTTATAGTGTTTCTCTGTAAAATAAAATGTGAATACCTGTTGCTGGTCAGCAATAACCTGATTCAGCATTAACCTGATTCAGTGTTTTACCTACATTCACTAACTTTGTGAATCTTTAGCCCACGAGGCTTGTGGTTGTGCCTGGGTAGTTTAACCAAAATTAAAACTTTTTTCACTTACTTGTCTTCAAGTTGTTGACAAAACAAACCAAAATATGTTTTCAATAAATAACCTTGTTTTTAGGAAAGTTAATGTGTATATGACAAAAGGTCTTCTGAAGACAAATCTGATCTTTAAATCTGTTGCAGTTTCTCATGTAAACAGTTGTGTGACTTTAAATATAGCACGCAGGTTATGTGGACCCCTTTAACTCTTTCCCCACCATTGACGAGTTATCTCGTCAATTAAGAGAAAACATTTGCATAAAAAAAGTGTTCCTGATAAATTTTTGTTAATCTGCAATACCACGATTATCCACATGGCGCGCTTACCCAATTTATGAAATTAAAAACTGAAGCCAAAATGTTATTTACTAATTTTAAACTCCATGTATGTTTTGATAATCATTCTGAATCTTTATCAAAATTCCTTTACAAAAATGCAATTATTTCAGCTTTTTGCTTAATAATTTGTATTTTGAAAGAAAAATACCCATATTTGATAGTTTATAAGCAGAGAAAAAAAGAGGGTCTGTTCTTTCATTTGATATATTTGTATGTTTATATATTTTTAGAAGAAAAATTTCCTGGAAGGCATTTAGCAGGGCTCCAGACTAACTTTTTTCACTAGAGCACAGTGGCCCCCAACTGAAAATTTTAGGGGCGCAACCAGAAAATTAGGGGCACACACTGTAAATCAACATGCTAATCAAATATTCACATTTCTACTAATTTCCACTGTATTAATAATAAATACTTTAATGATAGATGCAGAAAGTACAATGTGTGGTTTCAAATTCAGTGTCACATCAAAAAAAAGGTCAAATTTACTGGTCGCACATGTAAAATTCAGTGGCACACTCTCAAATTTTGGTGGCAGTCTGGAGCCCTGATTTAGTGAAAATCACAAAAAATGGCTTTCGTAACTAGAAAAATGTGGAATGAGTTAATACAAACCTTTTTAGGCTTTATAGCTCTGACTATAGTCTGTTTACATGTACGCACTAGGGCTGCACGATTTCGGTAATTTATCCCATTGCGGTTATTGATGCTAATATTGCGATGTGTGGTTGCGATTATAATAAATGGTATCATGAGTCATCTTGATGGGTTTTAAGGAAAATCCACACACAGTTTAGTGATAATGCTAAAATGTGTATTTGTAAAACTAGAAATGTTTTCGTTGTGCCACGTGATGTAGCAACTGCTCAGTGTCAGTAATCCTAAATCCAAAATACCACCATAGAACAGACATAGATTTTTTTATTAGCTGCCAGATCACTGTCAACCTCCTCTGCATCCATCTTCGCTCTGGTATTTCCGCGCTGCGCACACACAAGTGACGACGCACACCACACACGTGCATGCCACACGTGCACTGCCTTTTTTGTTCGTTTTTCTTTCTTTTTTTAAACAGCAAGGAAAATCATCAAACTGTTATCAGAAAGTTTGTGTTAACAAGTCCACACATTTATTTATTTAATATAATTGCAACATTATAGTTTATATTAAAGTATAGTTTATTTGACTCGTACGTACACAGACATTCAACACATGCGCATTTCGACTAAATGAAATGCATCTCCTGGGCTACATTCTCCTGTAGGCTCATGTGCAACCTACACGTACAATGTATATGGGGTTTAAAACATTTGGTGGACCTTGCATACGCAAAAAAATAGACCATTCTTCTGTCTTTAGTTGTTATGTAGGCTTGACAGCCTCTTTTCTTTTTCAGTTTTGTTAACAACCTTTTCTGTCAATTTAAAGAGATGGCATTACTGGTTTCGTCTGACAAATGAGATTGTTTTTGTGTAAACTGATTTAAAGTTTCAATTTAGCCTCAAGCTCAAAATAGTAAAATGTTACATTTTAAACTTGTTTAACAGTTAAATTTGACTTAAACAGACTTAAACTTATGTCTGTGGCTCTGTCTGAAGTCAGATTTTGAATCAAATACATTTGTATTGTCCTCCAGGGCTGATGTGTCTGACAGGGCTTTCTAAGCAAGTGTCTAAAATGATGGATTCTTTCCTGTACCTATCATCTGTGTAAAATAGGGCTGATGGAGCGACTCTGAATAAACTTGCATTAGGCCCTGATTAAAGTCCAGTGGAAATGTGATGGTTTCTTTCATTGAGGAAAGATTTACTACCGCAACTCTGGCTTGGCAGTTTCCGCTCTTTGAAAAGAAAGTAATTCATCAATTAGTCAGCAACTCCATCAAAGCCAAGATATTATGCACCAAATTACATCGAATGATGAACAGTGTTAATTTATGTACGAACCCTAGACCATGCGGCAGACTGCGAATAAGAGAGATTGCATTGTTGAAATATTCAGATTATTATTTTTATAAGCTGTTGTTATTATGTAATGACTGAGCAATGTTAACAGTAGTAAATGGCCTGCTTGGGTGTAATAAACATAGATCTGTGTTTGTTTAATAAGGTTGCTGATAAAGTGCCTGCGTATTACCCATTAAACAACCACATGTTTTGAATGTTTCCTTAAAGATGTCTGGCGACTTTGGAAGAGGAAGTGGTGTAAAACATAATTGGCTACCGTTAAATGGCTGCTCAGCAAGCCGGCAGATGAATTGCGAACAGTGTAACAAAACAAACCTTGCATGTCCGTTATTCGATCATTAAAGAGTTTTGGCTCAAATAGACTTGGTCCATGTTAAATAAAGTTTATTTGTATTTTGTCTTTGTCTATATTTCCAATGGAAAAGGGGGAGTTGGCATTGTTTGAATGGGTACGAAGTGAGGGCTGGGTTTGAGTGTGTGTGGATGTGTTAAAGATACGCGGCTCATTTTTCACGCCGACGCTTGCAGTGAGAAAACGTAGCACCGATTGGATTTGTTTACATGAGAGGATGGAGATTGAAATATGGATTGAGGTCGCAAATGCCTGCGTGAGCTTCCATATAAGGGCTGGTGTATTTTCATGCTTATTTCCTCAGCGTGCTTGTGTCTTTGCGCAAACATCACGCTGTATTGTCAGAAGAAGTATGCATGTCTGATTATATTTAGATATAAGCAGCCCCCAACAGGTATGAACTGGCTTAGTGTCTGTCTGATTGGAATTACTTAGCTTGTATCCTAACTAGAAAAATGCAAAACAAGGTTTTACAGAAGCCTGGGGTCTTAAGATACATTTTTTTTTAACTTGTAAAAGCCTTTAAAAGTGACAACTCCAAAGACGCCCATATGCACTTGCACACATACAAACATATTGAGACCAAATTCAACAAGACGCTGTCAGTGTAACTGATAAGCTATTTAAGAAACGTAGGCTTAGTACTCCAAGAAAACCAAAGACATAAGGAATATTCATAACAGTGGAACATTGCTCGCAGTCGCAGCAGGCAAGTTTTGAAGTCTGAAAGTAATTGTCTGGATGTGTATTAAAGAAAAGATTTGTGGTTTGATGACTGTGGTGGCATTGCTTTAAAGGGTATGAAGGTAGTTTTTCCTGCTGATGGTCCAACAGCTTGTTAAAACGCACAGCATGCTAAATTCTTCTCCGAGATGTTGCCTAATTCATCCTCTTTAAAGCAATGCTGCTTAAAATGAAAGCTAACAAGGAAAAATCTAGATAATTTTTTTAAACATCATCTAACCCTAGTAATAAATGTTTTTCCTTATAGTCCGCATTTACACTGCATGTCTGAAGTCACTCAATTCCGATATTTTCTTCTCTCATGTGGCACAGATCGGATATAACACACAAATGTGTAAGCACTGCAAGAAAAAACGCTTGGATACTGATATACCCAGATTGGTTTCATGCCTTATTCATATGTGAAATGAAAGGGATAGTTCACCCAAAAATGAAAATAATGTCATTAATAACTCACACTGTTATGTCGTTCCAAACTTGTAAGACCTCCGTTCATCTTCGGAACACAGTTTAAGATGTTTTATATTTAGTCCGAGAGCTTGTTGACCCTTCATTGAAAATCTAGGTACGGTACTGTCCATGTCCAGAAAGGTAAAAAAAAACATCATCAAAGTAGTCCATGTGACATCAGTGGGTCAGTTAGAATGTGTTGAAGCATTGAAAATACATTTAGGTCCAAAAATTACGACTTTATTCAGCATTGTCTTCTAGTTCCGCGTCTGTTGTGAAGCGCATGCGCGAGACTAAAGTCACGTGACTGCAGTGACGTGGATGACGTATGACGCGGCTGACGTGTTATCTGGTGCGCCCCCTTTTTTTGTGCATCCGGGCTTCGTTTACAGTCTAAGACAGACACATGCTGTAAAAACTTCGCAAACATGTCTGGGGATAACACGTCATCTGTGTCACTGCAGTCACGTGACTTTAGTCTCGCGCATGCGCTTTATAACAGACGTGGAAAAGAAGACAATGCTGAATAAAGTCGTAATTTTGGTGAACTATCCCTTTAAATCTAATATCAATTGGATACATGCATTCATGTTTGGAATGTTAGCGACAGATCGGACATTCCCATGTCAAGATGTGTCGTAAGTCATTGATAAAGCGACGTTGGCAAATGAAATGACGTCAACTTAGGTGGACACCACTTGCGATCACATGACTAATCAGGGTTCCAGACTAACTTTCTTTACTAGGAGCACGGTGGCCCCCAACTGAACATTTTAGGGGCGCAACCAGAATATTCACATTTCTACTAATTTCCACTGTATTACTAATAAATACTTTAATGATAAATGCAGAAAGTACAATGTGCGGTTACAAATTCAGTCACATCACAAAAAAAAAGGTAAAATGGGGGGGGGGGTGGGTGGGGGGGGGGGGGGGGGGGTGGGGGGGGTGGTTTGTGGGGGGGGGGTGGGGGGGGGGGGGGTGGGGGGGTGGGGGGGGGGGGGTGGGGGGGGGGGGGGTGGGGGGGGGGGGGGGGGGGGGGGGGTGGGGGGGGGGGGGGGGGGGGGGGGGGGGGGGGGGGTGGGGGGGCGGTGGGGTGGGGGGGGGGGGGTGTGGTGGTGGGGTGGGGGGGGGGGGGGGGGGGGCGGGGGGGGGGGGGGGGGGGGGGGGGGGGGGGAGGGTGTGGGGGGGGGTGGGGGGGGGGGGCGGGGGGGGGGGGGGGGGGGGGGGGGGCGGGGGGGGGGGGGGGGGGGGGGGGGTGGGGGGGGGGGGGGGTGGGGGGGGGGGGGGGGGGGGGGGGGGGGGGGGGGGGGCTGTGTGTGGGGGGGGTGGGGGGGGTGGGGGTGGGGGGGGGGGGGGGGGGGGGGGGGGGGGGGTGGGGGGGGGGGGGGGGGGGGGGGGGGGGGGGTGGGGGGGAGACAAACTGATGACAAATCAGCCACACAGAAACATAACCTGGTGGAAATGATTGCTTTTAATGGCAGAGCTGGTAATCAGACGGAAAAAACTTGTTGTTTAAAAAGTTAAAACAAACTGCAGTTTGCAACCCATTTAACTGAAATGTGACATATTTCCAAGCAAGAAAACATTAAAAAAGAAGGCACAAGGAATTTATTGCATCCCACTTTTCCCATTTCTATAAATAGACTGTGAAAAGTAGGCTTTAAATACCAGAATGGAGCAAGGTGTCAAAGGGGAGGGGGTAACCTTTTTTGTTATTTATTTTTAAGGTGCACATCAACTTTTCACCCCCCACACTCTCAAAAAAGGTTATGTATTATGAATTATGAGCAATGAAACTGAAACACTGGCCCTACAGTCTTTAATCATTGTCATATATTACCAACAGAGAACTCTAAACACTGTTTAAAACATCAAGATTTCCTGTTAGGTCTACTTTAGAACAATTTACTGGGATTATAAGGGTATAAATATCAGTAGGGGTATAGGGAGATTCAGAATAACGTTATTGTTGATTTATCTTGTTGCTATATATTTTTTGCTTAACAAAGAAAAAGCATGGGTGGGTGATTCTCACGAAAACTTGCTTTTAAAAATGTCAAGCATGAAAATGTAAAAATTGCTTAAATTTACTTTTTTCCCACCAGACATTGAAAAACAAAGTCTGGAGTAAATGGGAACATTAATTTAAAAACTGTTACTTAATCATTTAACACTTTTTGTAACATAATTAAAAAAATAGTCCTAAAAAATCTCATTACCCGCAACAGTCAGAAAACATTGACATATTTTCAACTGACATATTTTCAAAATGACATGACAAACCTGAAAGAACATAATTTGGAGATTCTGCACATGCATTTAAAAATCAAAGTATTATGCTTCTATTAATTAAATTAACATTTAATAAGCATCTGTTACGGTAATGATAATCAAAATGTCGTGTAAGCATTCTGACAAGACAATATTTCAAATTAACTGTAAAAAAAATGATCTTACCTGGTAGCCATCTTGAAGTAACTGGTCCATGTGCTTGGTCACTTCAAAATCAAACTTTATTAAAATTTTGTATGTGTGCTTAAACTGTTCTCAAAAAGTGTTGCGGAGGATGAGAACATCAGGCAAATGGACACATCATTTTCCTAATTTTTCTTCATTATTATTATACATGAATATTCAGTAAATATTTTTTCTGTCATCTAAAGTAGTCTAGCAAAACATCCATATTATTTTTTTTTTCTTAATATTTTTGTATTAATTGATTAAATTACAACATAACCGCATGTTTCAAACACAGCCGGACACATTGCGGTAATGACAATTTCAGCAGAAAATTAGATAAAATTTACAATTATAAATTCTTATGTTGAAATCACACATTGTGCAAGGTAAACACAGTATTGTGTTAATTCTGATGCTTTTTAATGTTACTATATTACACATTTTAAAGCTAAAATCATTAGTGCTGTGGTGTTTCAATGGTTTTGTGAGAATCACCCGGGTATATATTGTTGCAAATGACAAACAACAGAATAAATGAACAATTCAATGTTCTTATACAGGTATGTAAAATGTCCCCAAAACAAACTTTACTATTTTGTGAGGATGGCATGTTTTAATTCATATTTTTTTGTCACTTAAATAATTTTATCTTCATTTTTTATAGAGCATTTTTATTTTTTCATAACTTTTGGCTCTGATTTTGGATTGAAAAGAGAACATACGCAGACCAAATACCACACAAACACCACACTCTTCTCAACCTCACAGGACTGGAACAGATACAACCTGTAGCCAAAGACACACACAATAATCACCGTCACAGAATGACAGAATGACTGGAGAGAGGAGAGAGAGAGAGTGAGAGGAGAGAGAGAGAGAGAGAGAGAGATGAGAGAGAAGAGAAGAGAGAGATGAGAGAGAGAGAGAGAGAATGAGAGAGAGAGAGGAGACGAGAGAGAGAGAGAGAGAGAGAGAGAGAGAGAAAGAGAGAGAGAGAGAGAGAAAGAGAGAGAGGAGAGAGAGAGAGAGAGAGAGAGAGAGAGAGAGAGAGATTGCTTGTTTGTTCATTTATGATAATTATCGCATGTAATCAAGCACAAGCAATAAATCTTTCTCTTCATAAACACAGCCAGATAACAGGAGGCATAACTGCCATAACAGGAGGAAGAAACTCTCTTTCTTAATTAAAAGAGATTTTAATATATTCAATCAAACATCACTTACAATACAGTTATTCCTAAAACATAGGACAGGACATTACCTGCAATTAGTTTTCATAAAATACAGCAATACAGCAGCTTTGGAGTTCATTTTTTATAGTACATACAATGTATGTAAAATTGAAATTAATGTACCTTTATTATTACGTATTTTTTATTTTTATCAAAGTTATAGAATTACATTTATTTTACTGCAACTCCACATGTCCACATGTGTCATGATTTCACATAAAATATAAAAATTCTCATGCACACAATTAAAACAAGGAACACACCTACTGAATTTTTTTATAGATTAAATGCACTGTAAGTTGCTTTGGATAAAAGCATCAGCTAAATTCATGTTAATGAAAACATAATGATAAAGAAATTAAAAAGGAATGACTGGACATGCACATACAACCTGGTTTTAATCCTTTATTATTAATATAAATAGTACCTAAAAATATATTCTATAACACAACAGGAGGACATTTTGCATATTGCATTTGTAATTATGAAATTTACATTAAAATAAAATATATAATTAAATCTATATCCTTTAAATAATGATCCTTAAAATATATTTACACTATTGATCACATGCTTATATGATAAGTAAAATGTTTTATTTGTCAACAATAAAACTCTCAAGATTCTTCTAGAAATCATTCCCGGGACCATAAGATAATATAACCCGTGCATAGCATCAATCTGAAGACGCTGGGAATCAAGTACGTGCGCGCTCCCGCGTTCCGTCATTCATTTAACCCGGACGTGAAGCCGCTCCATAGAAAAATATCCGATACGGTAAAAACAACCTGCCTTCAAAAAAGGTACGTTTAAAAACCCAAACAATATATAACACAACAGACGAGAGTGTGTTTTTCGATATATTTAGCCTTAGTCTGCATGCTAAAGTTAAAAAAGCGCGTTTTCTGCTCTGTGTGGTCTGAATTTCAGCTTGTTGTAGTGCTAACTAGCTTAGCCTCTTGTTGCGCGTACCAGCCCCATCACTTTACGAGTCATGTGTAATACGCAAAACAGGTTAATAACATAATTCCTTCAGCTTCCGTCTTTCCGCTGTAAAACATTTTTAACGAATTAACAGTTGAGGATTTACTGTCAATTCAGTGTTTTTTAAAAACTAGTATGTTAACTAACAGCAGACTGGTTATTTCACCTGCTTAGATTGTTGTATAGTTTATAAGTGTTTAATATGTGTTAAGTTTGTGTTTATGTGATGGTTTAGTGGTTTTAAGACAAGTATGGCTTTATGAAATGTTTGAAGTTACGGTGCTCTGTCGACACTTTTACTTCAGTGCGCGGTTATTGTTGTTAATGCCTTGAAGTTGTTTTTGAGTAGAGGCCTGGGTATCACTGACACGAGCCTTGCTAAATTGTGATCCTGTATTGACTGTAAATGGAAGAATCGTCCACGCATGCGCTTTCCCCACCTCTCGTATTCTGCCAGAAAGTGAGTCGTTGCTATGCGCATGCGCAATGCCGGCGCTGCAGGGGCACACTTTGCCTGAAATTGAGCCGCGTTCTTGTTCGGGTTCACGCAGACGTTGTTGAATAGGTTGCTGCATTGCAGGAATAAGACACAGCTGACTTGTTGGTTTGTCTGGCTCGGTCATAAAGCAAAACTGTGACTGTGGCATTCATGGATGGACGGTGGAAGTGGTTCCACTTTTGTGTTCCTGTAGCTTAGTTGTAAAGGTTGTTGTTTTGAATCCCAGAGTGGACCTTGGGCCACTTTAGATGAAAGCATCTGACAAATTATGTTTCTCAAATGATTCCTGAAGATTAACCAGTGCATGTGTACACTACTGAGCTAAATGCAGAGGTCACATTTCAAGTATGGACCGGTTTTAAATGTTTGATAGACATCACAACCTTGGCTTGCCTTTGTTTGTCTGCTGTGTTTTTAGCTCTTATTTGAATAAAGTATTTTACATCTTTTTGACCCTATTACTCTTATCCCAGATTTCAATCCCACAATCCCTAGTGCAATACTGTCTGTTACACAGAATGAATTGTAAAAAGCCTCCTTATGCCAGGGGACACATGAGGTTACAGAGAGCAACTCATGAGTGTGTTGGAGAGATGGATGCAGATTGTGAAAATTAACACAGTCCTGAAAGAAGTTGTGATGATGCATGTTTTTATATTCAGTTTGATGCCCAGCTCTTAACCCCAGCAATGAAGTGTTAAAACCACACCAGTCTCTTATTTGTTAAACTCCTTGGAGGCTGCTGCTCTTTTCAGACGTATCAAAATTTCTGCCATCTGTTGTTCCACACACATTTTATTTCCATATTTATTTTGACATTTTAGCATAAGCTTTAAAATCAGTCTGACCCACATCGCATCGCCTTTGGAAGGTTTTAGTTTTTTCAGGTCTTTTGATGATGAATACAGAATATTGAAGAATACAATTGGTCTGATTTTTTTCTTTTTATAGTGTTTCTTTGTAAAATAAAATGTGAATACCCGTTGCTGGTCAGCAATAACCTGATTCAGCATTAACCTGATTCAGTGTTTTACCTACATTCACTAACTTTGTGAATCTTTAGCCCACGAGGCTTGTGGTTGTGCCTGGGTAGTTTAACCAAAATTAAAACTTTTTTCACTTACTTGTCTTCAAGTTGTTGACAAAACAAACCAAAATATGTTTTCAATAAATAACCTTGTTTTTAGGAAAGTTAATGTGTATATGACAAAAGGTCTTCTGAAGACAAATCTGATCTTTAAATCTGTTGCAGTTTCTCATGTAAACAGTTGTGTGACTTTAAATATAGCACGCAGGTTATGTGGACCCCTTTAACTCTTTCCCCACCATTGACGAGTTATCTCGTCAATTAAGAGAAAACATTTGCATAAAAAAAGTGTTCCTGATAAATTTTTGTTAATCTGCAATACCACGATTATCCACATGGCGCGCTTACCCAATTTATGAAATTAAAAACTGAAGCCAAAATGTTATTTACTAATTTTAAACTCCATGTATGTTTTGATAATCATTCTGAATCTTTATCAAAATTCCTTTACAAAAATGCAATTATTTCAGCTTTTTGCTTAATAATTTGTATTTTGAAAGAAAAATACCCATATTTGATAGTTTATAAGCAGAGAAAAAAAGAGGGTCTGTTCTTTCATTTGATATATTTGTATGTTTATATATTTTTAGAAGAAAAATTTCCTGGAAGGCATTTAGCAGGGCTCCAGACTAACTTTTTTCACTAGAGCACAGTGGCCCCCAACTGAAAATTTTAGGGGCGCAACCAGAAAATTAGGGGCACACACTGTAAATCAACATGCTAATCAAATATTCACATTTCTACTAATTTCCACTGTATTAATAATAAATACTTTAATGATAGATGCAGAAAGTACAATGTGTGGTTTCAAATTCAGTGTCACATCAAAAAAAAGGTCAAATTTACTGGTCGCACATGTAAAATTCAGTGGCACACTCTCAAATTTTGGTGGCAGTCTGGAGCCCTGATTTAGTGAAAATCACAAAAAATGGCTTTCGTAACTAGAAAAATGTGGAATGAGTTAATACAAACCTTTTTAGGCTTTATAGCTCTGACTATAGTCTGTTTACATGTACGCACTAGGGCTGCACGATTTGGGTAATTTATCCCATTGCGGTTATTGATGCTAATATTGCGATGTGTGGTTGCGATTATAATAAATGGTATCATGAGTCATCTTGATGGGTTTTAAGGAAAATCCACACACAGTTTAGTGATAATGCTAAAATGTGTATTTGTAAAACTAGAAATGTTTTCGTTGTGCCACGTGATGTAGCAACTGCTCAGTGTCAGTAATCCTAAATCCAAAATACCGCCATAGAACAGACATAGATTTTTTTATTAGCTGCCAGATCACTGTCAACCTCCTCTGCATCCATCTTCGCTCTGGTATTTCTGCGCTGCGCACACACAAGTGACGACGCACACCACACACGTGCATGCCACACGTGCACTGCCTTTTTTGTTCGTTTTTCTTTCTTTTTTTAAACAGCAAGGAAAATCATCAAACTGTTATCAGAAAGTTTGTGTTAACAAGTCCACACATTTATTTATTTAATATAATTGCAACATTATAGTTTATATTAAAGTATAGTTTATTTGACTCGTACGTACACAGACATTCAACACATGCGCATTTCGACTAAATGAAATGCATCTCCTGGGCTACATTCTCCTGTAGGCTCATGTGCAACCTACACGTACAATGTATATGGGGTTTAAAACATTTGGTGGACCTTGCATACGCAAAAAAATAGACCATTCTTCTGTCTTTAGTTGTTATGTAGGCTTGACAGCCTCTTTTCTTTTTCAGTTTTGTTAACAACCTTTTCTGTCAATTTAAAGAGATGGCATTACTGGTTTCGTCTGACAAATGAGATTGTTTTTGTGTAAACTGATTTAAAGTTTCAGTTTAGCCTCAAGCTCAAAATACTAAAATGTTACATTTTAAACTTGTTTAACAGTTAAATTTGACTTAAACAGACTTAAACTTATGTCTGTGGCTCTGTCTGAAGTCAGATTTTGAATCAAATACATTTGTATTGTCCTCCAGGGCTGATGTGTCTGACAGGGCTTTCTAAGCAAGTGTCTAAAATGATGGATTCTTTCCTGTACCTATCATCTGTGTAAAATAGGGCTGATGGAGCGACTCTGAATAAACTTGCATTAGGCCCTGATTAAAGTCCAGTGGAAATGTGATGGTTTCTTTCATTGAGGAAAGATTTACTACCGCAACTCTGGCTTGGCAGTTTCCGCTCTTTGAAAAGAAAGTAATTCATCAATTAGTCAGCAACTCCATCAAAGCCAAGATATTATGCACCAAATTACATCGAATGATGAACAGTGTTAATTTATGTACGAACCCTAGACCATGCGGCAGACTGCGAATAAGAGAGATTGCATTGTTGAAATATTCAGATTGTTATTTTTATAAGCTGTTGTTATTATGTAATGACTGAGCAATGTTAACAGTAGTAAATGGCCTGCTTGGGCGTAATAAACATAGATCTGTGTTTGTTTAATAAGGTTGCTGATAAAGTGCCTGCGTATTACCCATTAAACAACCACATGTTTTGAATGTTTCCTTAAAGATGTCTGGCGACTTTGGAAGAGGAAGTGGTGTAAAACATAATTGGCTACCGTTAAATGGCTGCTCAGCAAGCCGGCAGATGAATTGCGAACAGTGTAACAAAACAAACCTTGCATGTCTGTTATTCGATCAGGAAAGAGTTTTGGCTTAAATAGACTTGGGCCATGTTAAATAAAGTTTATTTGTATTTTGTCTTTGTCTATATTTCCAATGGAAAAGGGGGAGTTGGCATTGTTTGAATGGGTACGACGTGAGGGCTGGGTTTGAGTGTGTGTGGATGTGTTAAAGATTCGCGGCTCATTTTTCACGCCGACGCTTGCAGTGAGAAAACGTAGCGGCGATTGGATTTGTTTACATGAGAGGATGGAGATTGAAATATGGATTGAGGTCGCAAATGCCTGTGTGAGCTTCCATATAAGGGCTGGTGTATTTTCATGCTTATTTCCTCAGCGTGCTTGTGTCTTTGCACAAACATCACGCTGTACTGTCAGAAGGATGTATGCATGTCTGATTATATTTAGATATAAGCAGCCCCCAACAGGTATGAACTGGCTTAGTGTCTGTCTGATTGGAATTACTTGGCTTGTATCCTAACTAGAAAAATGCAAAACAAGGTTTTACAGAAGCCTGGGGTCTTAAGATACATTTTTTTTTTAAACTTGTAAAAGCCTTTAAGTGACAACTCCAAAGACGCCCATATGCACTTGCACACATACAAACATATTGAGACCAAATTCAACAAGACGCTGTCAGTGTAACTGATAAGCTATTTAAGAAACGTAGGCTTAGTACTCCAAGAAAAACCAAAGACATAAGGAATATTCATAACAGTGGAACATTGCTCGCAGTCGCAGCAGGCAAGTTTTGAAGTCTGAAAGTAATTGTCTGGATGTGTATTAAAGAAAAGATTTGTGCTTTGATGACTGTGGTGGCATTGCTTTAAAGGGGATGAAGGTAGTTTTTCCTGCTGATGGTCCAACAGCTTGTTAAAACGCACAGCATGCTAAATTCTTCTCCGAGATGTTGCCTAATTCATCCTCTTTAAAGCAATGCTGCTTAAAATTAAAGCTAACAAGGAAAAATCTAGATAATTTTTTTAAACATCATCTAACCCTAGTAATAAATGTTTTTCCTTATAGTCCGCATTTACACTGCATGTCTGAAGTCACTCAATTCCGATATTTTCTTCTCTCATGTGGCACAGATCGGATATAACACACAAATGTGTAAGCACTGCAAGAAAAAACGCTTGAACCCAGAATATTCACATTTCTACTAATTTCCACTGTATTACTAATAAATACTTTAATGATAAATGCAGAAAGTACAATGTGCGGTTACAAATTCAGTCACATCACAAAAAAAAGGTAAAATTAACTGGTCGCACATGTGCGACTGGTTGTAAAATTCAGTGGCACACTCTCAAATTTTGGTGGCAGTCTGGAGCCCTGCTACTCTTAGTAGCTCAATTGAGAATGACGGCTCCACGTTACAGTGGAGTTATACTGATGTTTCTTGTCTTGTTACAGAAATAAAGCAGTATAATCTTGTATTTCAATATTTCAAATAATTTAGTCCGTGTCTATTACATATCGATATTTAAATAAAAAATCGTATACTTAACAAATTGTGCATCAAGATCTGCAGTGTAAATCCAGCCATAGAGACACAGACCATAAGAACACTTAAGAATAGAAGTTCTCACATTTTCTCCTACGCTCTCCTTGTCTTCTAAACTCTTGTTTTTCTCATTAGTATTCCTGTAAGCCTAATAAACTAAAAACATAAACAGTTTGGAGTAGTGATGCACCGATGTATCGGCCACCGATATTTATCGGCCGATTTTTGATGAATTTGAAACCATCGGCATATCGGCAATAGCACGAGAAAGGCCGATACCGATTGTTTATTAATTAACTGCATAAAGAAATTCATTATATGTAAAAAATTAGTTGATGTTGTTAATAAAATAAATGCTGAATAGCAAAAACCACCTTTGAAGGTTGTCATGCTGTCTTATTATATTTGTTTTAGCTTAATTTGTGCCTCTCTTATTATGTTGGTCAGTTGAATGTTAATTAGATCCAATCCATGTTCAGTAAAAATTATTTAATGCAGAAATAAACTAGCTAAAAGACCAACTGTATAGTATTGCATACAAGTGTTTAATATCGGTATCGGTATGGGCCACAAGTTGTCTGTTTAAATCAGAATCGGTATCGGCCCAAAAAATCCTATCGGTGCATCCCTAGTTTGGAGTATACTTTATCATTGCTTACAAAAAACTATTTACTATTACGCTTGATTTTCCTCCCTGAAGTCCACTTAAAATGTTTGCACATAATAGTTTCACATTTTTACACCTTACTGAAACTTACAAGGAAATAGTCTGCCTTTGTACTATTGTATCATAAAGTCCATTTAAATGATTGGTTATTTTGGCTAGCTTACTTGTACTGGCTTAATTCACACTTCATTAGGTCAAACCATGTTAATTAAGACTGAATAAGTGATTGAGTGAATGTTGGAACTCTAAGTATGATAATAAATGTGTGGTTGACATCAAAACGTCATCTGAATGAGCAATGTTTACAGCTTAATTTCAGTAAATCTTCCAGATGAAATTGGGAGATATCGTGGCATCTTTCACTGTTCTGGGAAAGATTTCTATTAGATACTTGAACATGGCATCAAGGATTTGTTCCCATTCAGACACAAGAGCATCTGTGCGGTCATGCAGTGATGTTGTTCTAAGGGTCTGGCTTGCAGTTGTAGTAGGAATTTCTTCCCATCCCAAATGTCTTGAATGGGGTTCAGGTCTGGGCTATGTGCAAGTTTTTTCACATCAGATTCCGTAGCCTTTTATTATGTACACAGTGACATTCTCATGCTGGAACAGACGTTTTATAAAAAAAAATGTCTTTAGAGATTGCACACTTGATTGATTTTATCCACCTGTTTGAAACCGGTGCAGCTAAAATTGCCAATTGATTGAAGGAGTTGTTCACATACTTCTGGCATACTTTCAAAAAACTGGCATCTTATTTTTGGCAAGTGATTTGTGATGGATGGGAAAGAGGAAAAGAAGATGGGTGGCCAAATCAGTTGGTGGATTGTTTGATAGCTGAGGAACTATTGATTGTGATTCTAGCTTACTAACACTCACTGATAGTCTGATCTCACACACACTGACTCATCAGCAGTCCCACACACAGGGTGTGTTCACAGACATCCACCGAAAGAACAGCAGATTTCTACAGAATTTAATTGACCTTCATTCAGAAATTTTTTGTCTTTGTCTGCTTCTTGCATGTTTATTGAAGGTCACATAACACAATCTCATGTCAATTTCTTGCTCTCGCTCGGTTTGCCGCTTTTCGGTAAGAAGTGCCTTTCCACTGTACCTTTGTTACGAGTTGTGTGAAACAGATTCAGTAGTCGGAAAAAAAACTTTCCAAAACTTTTTTTGAAACTTTGCTTATGTTCAGCTTGAGAATACAACTTCAGTGTAAATAAGTCAGAATGCATCGAATATCATTAGACCATCCTTTAAAGGTGCACTGTGTTATTTTTAGAAGGATCTCTTGACAGAAATGCAATGTAATATACATAACTATATTATCAGTGGTGTATAAAGACCTTACAAAATGAATTGCATTGTTTTTTTATTACTTTCAAATGAGCCGATTTTATCTGCATACACTGCAGGTTCCTTAACATGGAAGTGGCCGTCATGTTACTAAAGTAGCCCTAAACAGACAAACTGTATTACAGAGCGTGTTTCGTCCCTACGTTGTATCAAATGGCAGCTATCGTAGCTTCTCATTACATTTTGAAATTGAGGTTGGTTGTAATTCGCAATCCTACAACTTAATGCCGCTAAAAATCTAGTGTAGATTTTAGTGGCATCTAGTAGTGAATTGCAACCAACAGCTCAGTCCACCTTTCACCGAAACGCATAGAGAAGCTACGGTAGCTGCCACAGGCGAACATGTTGTTGTTCACGACAAAATAGAGTAGGGCCCAAATGCAGTTTGTCCATTTAGAGCTACCGTAAAAACATGGCGGCACAAAATGGCGACTTCCATGTAAGGGGACCTGTGGTGAATGTAGATAAAAACTTTTCATTCTTAGGTAGGGGAGAGCGGGGTATGTTGTCACACTTTTCACACTGTCTAACATTTACTGAGCACCATACATCAAAATGGTATAAATCTCATACCAAATGAAAGAAGGAAGTCTTGGGCACATATGTTGTATTCATAACATCTTTATATCTTATCTCATTACAGAGTTGTAGACTGTTGAATAGTGACTGTGCACTTGTGACAATTTGCCCCATCGGAGGGTAAGTTGTCACACTAGGGCGGGTAAGTTGTCACACTAGATTATCTAAAAATAAGAACACAACTACTTAATTGTGAATATTGATTTTAATTTTTAAACTCAAACCAAACTGGAAATATAAACATCCGTGCCTGGAGAATCTGGAAAAACAATTATTTCAATCCAAATAATGCACATTTCAATTAAGTGGCAAGACCACTTTACTTTGAACTTTGGTTCAAATGTTCTATGGCTTTCACATAAAACCAGATAACTGAATGGAACGCTGCAGATAACTTGCTTAACTTAACATGTTTAACCTCTGAACAAAACAGATGCCCTGTATGACTAATAGGACTCATCTCCAGAATCACAATTCTGACACACATAAATTGCCTGGCCTGAGGTGCAAGCATCATGGGCCCAATTGTTGCATTTTACACATTTTACCCAGGTCTCCTTTGGACGACTCTTTGAAAATGGCTCTACACAGACGAGGCAGAAGCACTCTTCATCATCTGATGATGACTCTTGCATGATTTTTCTTCTTTTAGCTGCCTTGTTTTTCATAGGTCCAGATTTCTGCTTCCCTTTCTTTTGAAACAGCTTTTTGCTAGATTGAGGCTTATTCTTTTCTATATCATGTTTTCTGAGCATGTTCGATGTGTTTGTTTGTACAGGGGCAAGTTGTCAGATGTGACGACTTGCCCCAAAGTCATTGAGACAACTTGCCCCATACTTACTTGTGTGCTAATGTTGTCTAAATCTCAAGTTTAGCTCATCATATCACTTTAGCTAAAGTATCAAAAGACACTTTACGGTCTCCTCTATTTTGTGCAAAATAGTCATTTTAAACATTCACACCTAACAAAGTTGTATTGCATAAAATGTAAAGTGATTTTTTTTTACTTTTTAAGCAGAAAAATAAGAAAATTGTGCTAACCTCAGATTACAGTGATCTTGACCACATGTGAACAGGAAGTTCACTATAGAAGAAGAAGTCACATAAAGTGGCTATTTGATTTTTGAGATAGAGCCTCTAGTGTTGGAGTTATTAACAGTGTGACAACTTACCCGTGTGACAACTTACCCCGCTCTCCCCTAATAAACACACAAGTTCATTATATAAGGTTTTTATACACCCCTGATAATATAATTATGTAGATTATATTGCATTTTTGTCAAGAGATCCTTATAGACCATTTCAAGAGATGTAAACAACGCTGGTTTAGGAGCACTTCCTGTTTCAGTTTTTTAACACTAGATAAACGTTGGGATAAAATAAACCAACAGAACATATAGAACTGAAATAACTGAAGTTAAACCAACATCTTAAAGATAATGATATATGTGAAATAAAAAAAATACTGTCACAAACTGTAACAGGAAGTGTTTCTGGACCAGTGTTGTTTTCATCTTTTGAAATGATCTATAAATGTTATACACTGCACCTTTAAGTACTTTAATGGATTGTTGCTGTACCTGTCAGTAATTTTTTTTGGCTTGGGTACTGTAAATGACCGCAAATGTTCTTTTAAGGCATTTTAGTTTTTTATGATCATCATGTCTAATGATCCAAAGCAAATCCAAACAATCAAATTAAAAGCAAATTAAGCATCAGATATGCAAGCATCTAACTTGATCATTTAAATATAACTTGGGCCTCATTCAATGCCAAGGAAATAAGACTTTAATGTTTATTTCTCTGTATGAATTTAATGAAACGAAAACCAAAAAAATTAATTTAATACATTTAGCCACTCAATCATTGGGGTGTTTTTTATTTTTCATTTCCATTTTTGATTCAAACGATTACAAAAACAAGATAATCGAGGTAAAACAATTATTGTGCCTAATTCCTTTTCTGTTGTTTTGTTTTGTCTTGTATTATAAATCTACTGCGTCATGATCAGCATAAATGAATCGGCTGCACCGCGGCGCCTCTCAACAGATCGTGTTTGTAATTCACTTCTGAAGGCACCACTGCTTTGATCACTGAATGACGTTCAGGTGCGTCTTATTATTATTAAAGCTAAGCCTTAAAAAGACATTCCACTTTTAAAAAATACTAATTTTCTAGCTCCCCTAGAGTTAAACATTTGATCTCCAGCCGATCTCTGTATCTGGCGGTACCACTTTTAGCATAGCTCAGCATAATTCATTGAATCTGATTAGACCATTAGCATCGCACTAAAAAATAACTAAAGAGTTTCGATATTTTTCCTATTTAAAACTTGACTCTTCTGTAGTTACATAGTGTACTAAGACCGACAGAAAATTAGAAGTTGCGATTTTCTAGGCAGATATGGCTAAGAACTATACTCTCATTCAGGCGTAATAATGCCAGACCCGGAGATCAGCTGATTTGATTCCAAAACGGTAAAAATCAAATGTTTAACTCTATGGGAGCTGGAAAATGAGTATATTTTTTTTAAAAAGTGGAATGTCCCTTTAAATTCTTATGTGTATTTGACAGTGAGTTTAGATTTAAATTTTTATGTAGGAGAGACTCTAAATTTTAAGCATGTATATAAATGCCAACTTCTCCAGCATATACATTAGCATATAGTCCATATCTAACAGTCATTGAATACACATAGAAAAACCAATTTTGATTTCAATTTTGTTTTTAATTAGCAGTAACGGTAAATGGCTCTGAGCAAGACTGCACAATTAATGAAAGTGAATCTTTGAGTCTAGCTTGAGAAACTTTGTGGCTTATTTTCAGCACTTTTGTGAACATTATCTTTTAATTTCATGATGTATAGACCAGCATTACACCACCCATACGGTTCTCTAGATAATCAGTAGAGCCCGACCGATTTATCGTTTTGCCGATTTTATCGGCCGATATGAGCATGTCGCAGATATATCTGTATCGGCGTATAAGCCGCAGATATGCGCCGATATGAACGCTTGTTACAGAATACATTAAATGCATTTGAAAGATGTAAGTACTTGTTTGTCCAGCAGAGTGCGCCATACTGGTTGCTAATGGCGACCCAGATCACTCACTGTAGTGACACCAGCCAATCCCCCACCCCCTTCACTTCAGTCAGTCAGTCTCTCAGTTCAGGTGGCTGCAGTCACGCAGTGTCTTCTTCACAACATTTTTACACCTGGTATTAAGACGCGCTTTGGTCGATTGGATTATAAATGGACAAGGGAGACGCATTCCCGCTTACATTTGGTGTTTTTAATCCGTCTCTTTGTCGACTTGCGAGTTAAAACGCAAGCGGGAGAAATGACGCGAGACGGAGAAATGACACGTTTAAACTACGCGCAGCCGTGCACTTATATAACACTATATGAGATTACTGCTGCTTGTGTTGTTAGTTAACACGCTCATTTCAGAGCAATTGATTCAATAAGCTCGCGCAACTCTACACCCTTGCTAAATAAAAGAGGCGGAGCGAAGACGCATTAGTTTTATTAAAGTCTAAAGTTTGCACGGAACCCTGGGTTTGTGTTATAAAAACGTTGTGCACAACATTAAACATAGCGTACATTAGAATGTGCTCCGTCAAGCATTGTCTTCGTAACTGTGAGTGGCTAACTAATTTGTGAAGAACACAACTTACTGTAAAGCTAATATTAATCAATGACTTCATAAGTTTCTCTTTATAACGTTATTCTCGTCAAAACTGCAAATGATGCAAGTTTTATGTATTTTGTTCTCTTTGTGTTTTAAAGTTATTTATAATAAGTCAAGTTTACTGTTTAGTGCACTGATATCCAACTAATTTTGGATAATAAAGTTTATTGTTAACTTCTTGCCTATAGTACATATCTTTGTCACATCAATATAAGTGTTGGATCACCACATTTGTGAGTGATCACCACATTTGCATTGCATCGTATTTATTCATAGTATATTATGTTAAAGTATATAGTGTATTCTATGTACAGTACTTTAGTATAATATACTGTAGTATATACTGAACTATAATGTACACATAAAGAATATCGGCCGATATATCGTTATCGGTCTTTTTTTACTCCCTAATATCTGTATCGGCATCGGCCCGAAAAAACGCATATCGGTCGGGCTCTAATAATCAGTATAAGGCATTATTAAGCCCATATTGTTGACCATTAGATAGCAAATTTAAACCAACGTTAAAAGTCTCACTAGGCAAGTGACAGAAAACAGCAATAACACGCTAATGCCACCTGAAATATCAAGCTAGTGGTGCGTTTCCAATCACTTTTCCGCTGCTAATTTTCCACACCACTTTTACTGCTAATCCCCAAACCTTGCTTTGGTTCAGTCAGAGGTTGATGATGCTGATGAGCTCTTTAAAAGATGCACCTCATGACTCTCAAAACGTCTGCATCAGCTTTATAAAGGAACTTGCTCTTAAAGAGAATGCTTTTATGAGATCGGTATAAACATTTTACTCCAATTCAAGCAGTATGTACCGCAAGGTCCACAAATTATCATAATGAACCCAAACAAACTATTAAGTCCCTCAAAATATAGATCTTCACTTAAAACACCTGCTAGACTGCTAAAATTAACAACACTCTAAATTTGCTTCTCTCACAAGCATCGTGTGTAAAGCAAATCTATACACAAACTCACACAGACACACACCTCTATGTTGCTGCTGAGTGGCAAAGCTTTGAGATCAAAGGTTTTACAGATGGTGTAATGAGCAGTTAGAAACATAACAGCAGGAGACAGAGAAGCGAGCAAGCGAGTGAGACAGGTATTTAGACAGGTAAAGTCACGGAGAAAAAGAGTGAGAGAAGTTGACATCTAGAGGAAGAGATAAGGGGAAATCGACAGACAGGAGGAGACAGGTGGAGCAGAACAAAGCAGACGAAACGAAAAATGTGGAAAATTAGTTATTAAACTGCACAACAGTATACACAGTCTCTCTCCCTATCTGAACAGCTTTTGTTCTGCGCAAAACAGCATCAACATTAAGAGAATATTCACGTCTTATAATGTCGACCAAACCACAGACAAATAAACAACAACGGACAAAAAGAAAAAAACATAGAAATGGACACAAAGGCTCATTGAGTGGCAAAGTTCAGCGAAGCAGAACTTTGATCCATTTTTACATCCAAGTAGGACACAAATAGACCCATGAATGGATTTGAGCCAAACAAAACAAATAAACACAGCATTCTGCACCCTCAAACACTCCAGCACATCAGTTTCATCGAAATCCTGATCTACGTGCTGCCAACAGCCCCGTCTCATGAATATTCATCAAACTCATTACCACACAAGTGAGGTAACGCACCAGATTGAGAAGAGCGAGCAAGTGAGAGAAAATGAGAAAGGGAGAGATACACAACCAGATCCACACACATACACACTGCCTTTTGTGAATGCAAACATGCTTGGTTCTTTTCTCACCTTTCGTTTCCTGGTACACACTTTAAGGTTGTGTGTCTGAAAGATTTGTGTCTCGTTTGCAATCTATGATTATATATAATATGTGCATGCAGTTTGGTGGTCAGTTAGAATCTGATTGAGACTTTGAGTAGGGCTGCTTGATTGTGGGAAAAATCATAATCCTGACTTTATTGGTAAAAATCATAATCAGGATTATTTAACAGGATTACTCAATGACTCTATAAATATGTGTGTGTGTTGGGGGGGGTATATGGGATTTACAGGGACATGAATAGTGTTTAATGACTTATTATGCTATAAACATGGTCCTCGTAAACCTAATGGCTTAAAAACATACTAAATGGTACTTTTTTATATGGCAGTCATCTTTTTATAGATTTAAAACTGCCAACTCTCCATCTTTGAGGATTAATGGCCAAAATTTCTTGATTATAACTTATGATTAGAGGTGTCACGATTCTCCAAATCATCAATTCGATTACATTTTTGATTCTAATGTCACGATTCGATTCTCGATTTTAATTTTTTTTTAAAGCACAAAAAATGCTATGCCATAGACTAAACTTTTATCAGTGTTTCCCATACATTTATTTAAGTTCGAGCTTGTGACTTTATTTCGGTGACACCCTTACTTATGACTAATAAATGCCCCTTTGGAGAATAAAATATATATCTCCTTATAATACCACCTGCCTCTGATTAACAATACACTCTAAAAACAAACGGTGCTATATAGCACCAAAAGTGGTTCTTTGCTCGTAATCATAGAAGAACCGTTTTTAGTGCCATATAGCACCGGTGAAGCACCAGTGAAGCACCTGTGTAGAACCATATAGTGCTATTTAGAACCATATTTGGTGCTATAGTGGTTCTATATGGCCCCTATATGGTTCTACACAGGTGCTTCACAGGTGCTATATGGCACTAAAAACGGTTCTTCTATGATTACGATCCAAAGCAACAGTTTTGGTTCTATATAGCACCGTTTGTTTTTTTAGAGTGTAGCAAGGTTTGTGTCGCGACACTAAGAAGATTTGCTCTTCCACCTAGGGCTGCACGATTTTGAAGAAATATGCAACAACTTGCTAAATAATGCCATGTATAATATGCAATACGATATTGCTTTAAGTTTGTAGCAATTTAAATTATGTTAAAATATATTTTAAAATGTACATACAGAATATGTGACCCTGGAGCACAAAACCAGTTGTAAGGGTAAATTTTTTTTATTGAGATTTTTATCTAAAAGCTGAAAAAATGTTTCCATTTTCCATTTGTTAGGATGGGACAATATTTGGCTGAGATACAATGATTTGAAAATCTGGAATCTGAGGGTGAAAAATCTAAATTTTGAGAAAATCGCATTTAAAATTCAAAGTCAAAATGAAGTCCTTAGCAACGCATATTACTAATGAAAGTTTTGGTTTGTTTAAGTGCTTTCTACTGGCTTTCCACTGTAATGGCGTGGACTAAATTGGCATAAATTAAAACCTAACTTGATTGGGAAATCGCATTGAAAGAGCATGTAGCAACAAGAGCAAGTTTGTAGACGAGTTTCTGGCCAGTTTTGATCTCGATTTGCTGCATCCACTCACAAAAATAAAGTTTTGATACATTTATTATCGGAAATATCTTCATGTAACATAATCTTTACATAATATGCTAATCTTTGCTGTATCTACATCTACATAAACTTTAACTATACATTTTTTAAGTATTAAGATCATTCAATAATTTTAAACCATTGCGACATTAATATCGCGATATGCACACATGTGATGTTCCAGTATATCGTGCTGTCCTTCTGTCCCTGTTTCAATAAAAAATATATCGATGCCGAAAATAAGTGCTGGACGAGTCAATTTGTGGAGTCTTAAACAGAAGCGTATGGAAAATCACACCATTTTAGAGGGTACGGTCGGTGTATGTGGGCTGAAAGGACCTCCTAACAGTCTCGTGTTCGTCAACAAAAGGGACGTCTCAGAGCGGACAAGTTTGCTCTTTATCTCTCTCTGTCTCTGTGCTGTCGGTCCACACGGGTGGCCACGTGTCTCGCCCCGTCAAAGTGTCTGGTGGTGTAAAGATCCGCGTGTCTGATCAAAGCCGTTCGTGTCTGCGTGGACTCTGATGTCATTCTCATCAGGTATGATGTCGAGATGTTTTATAGACCTGCTCTTAGCAGTGATAAAATACCTCATGACAGCCCCACACACACACGCTGATGCCTTTTATAGCTCTTTGTATCACCTTCTTTTGAGGAACAAAATCAATTATCAGTGATTTAAGTTGGTGTCAAACTCCTTATCACTCATTCACCCTGACACTTTTATCTTCATACATCTTTTCATCTGTGGTGGTGCGTCCCTCTATCTTTCCCCCTCCCTTTATTTTTCTCTCATCTTCAACCCGGTTCAGATGTCCAAGAAAGTCTTATTGCATCCTTCTAATGGCTTCTGTTTTTATCCTTTTGTTTCGCTGGTCCCCTTTCATTATCACTTTTGTGGAAAATGTGTTCTTTTAAGGATTGTCTGCAGAGAATGAAATGCTTAAATTCAGTCTCAGTTTGATGATGTCAACATTTTTACTATTAGGAAAAGGATTCATATGTGAAGGACACAGGTGATTGTGGTTGGGTAGACAGAGGAAGGATAAAAACGGCAAGAGAGGTGAAGCAGTCTTGGCGGAGAGCATCGAGTCTTGTTGCCCTTGGATGTCTTCTGTTAAATGTGCAGACAGAAAGCGTTTATCTTCGGTGTACCTGTGCGAGCATTTCTATCTGTCCTGCAGCTGACAGCAACACTTTTCATGTTGACACATAGTCTTATCATCTGTTTTAACACGCTACAGCTTTGCTCTGAGGAGCACACCTGTATCTCTTCCTGCCTCAAGGGGGCGTTTTCACACACAGGCTGTGAGTCACAAGTGCTTGTTTCTACTGTACAATAATAAGAGCCGTACCATTGCTGCTTTATATGGCATAAAGCTTAGGGCTTATGTTGCACTGAATAAAAACATTTTTGGTTGCTTTACTATTGCAGATATGTGTGTTTGCCTCTCAAAGTTGTGATGAGTTAACTCATCGTCAAGTTGTATAAATGTCTTTGTTCTACAGAAGACAACGGAAGACTTTTTAAAGAATGTTTGTAATAAAAAAGATCTTGGGCATCACTGATTTCCATAGTATTATTTTTTTATACTATAAAAGGCGATGGTGCCCCAGATTTTAGGTTTGAGTAACTTGAGGGTGAGTAAATGATGACAGAATTTTCATTTTTGGCTGAACTATCCTTTTAATTCATTTAATGTAGTTTTTCTATAAAATGCATACTAACTAAACATAACAGACAGCTTTCCCACTTATATCGTAATCACATCTGTCTTGGACATGACCAGGCCCAAACAGAATCCGTACCCGCAGAATTCCGCAGAAAACTCCTGCCTATTAACGTATTAACTATAATATATAACACTATAACACTTATAAACAATAAAATGTAATTTTATATACACACTATAATTCTGTCTTGACTAGGGCTGGGTATCGATTCAGATGTTCCAGATCGATTCGATTTTGATTCATAAGCTATCGATTCGATTTCGATTCTCTGTTCGATTCCGATTCTCGGACCAATTTTTATACTCGATCCTCGAATCAATACAATGCATATAGATGTAATACAAATACTTTATTTATAAAAAAAACAGTGAACATAAGTTTACAAGTGGGTAATTCATAAAAGGAAATTAAGAACCACCAACCTGTATATTACACTTTTTTTAATTTTAGATACACTTGGGTACATTAAAACAGAACCCATCTCTAATTTTCAAATGCATACAATTATGTTAAATACAATACATTTTTGATGAAAGATGAAAAATATATGCTGCAAAAAGTCAAAACAGTCGCGTTCCTTGATCAAACAGGTTCAGGTTATTTCATAAGAAAAAAAATCGATTTGTGGCCTTTGAGAATCGATATTTTTTTTTTTAAATCAGAAAATCGCTTTTTTTTTTTTTGCCCAGCCCTAGTCTTGACATGCACATTATATGGTTCATATTGGTCCAGTTTAATTCATTGGTTTGGTTTATTTATTTTCATTGTAGGCCTTTAAAAAGTAATTATTTTAGATGCAATTTTGTAATATTTATAGATTCAATTCTCTATTTATAATCATTCTGCTGAATTTTTCCAAAAAATGTCCACAGATAAAGCAAAAAATTCAGCAGATTCTGTCTGGCCCTGGACATGATCTATGTTTCACACGTTAAATCATATGCATGTTTATTTTGGCACATTAAAGTCAAAATGAAATTAAAATTCACTTGTTTTGGAATATTGTGGGTTTTTTTTTTTACAAATGAATTTTCTCTGAGCTTCATTATTTTTTTAAAATGCACGTGCCCTTATAATCTTTAATCAAAAACACAAATGTCACTTTATTCCCGGTCATATGGTACGGCAGGTGGGCGGAGTCCGGGAAAAGATAGCAGCGATTAGCAATTAGCAACATGACATAACTTCAAACGATCCAATCATTTCTCAATGGGCGAATTCAAGTTCAGCCCTTTTTTTCAAGTCATAAGCTGTTGCATTATATGAAGAGTTTGGTTCCAAAACGCAATAAATCCATTTTGACAAATTTTGGTAAAAACGTGTTTTCTATACCAAGAAAGTGACAAGATGAAAACCACTATTTTCTGTTACAAACTTTCACATAGCATCTTTAGGTTATAAAAACATAAAAAATTCAAATCCATAACTTGATTTTCAAAGATTTATTATAAAAACTAATTCTTTTTTCCACAAAATGCAATAAATCCATGACAGTTTTTTATTTCAAAATGCTATAAATCTATTAAATCAATGTATAAATGTGCATTCATCTTTACCATTTTATATTTATTTAGTTGACTCGTGGTATACAATGATTAAAAAATAAACATTAATGGCATTAACCAAAACACTTACTTTGTTATATGAAGAACACAATGTTTTAGCATGAGAAGCTTGATGCTGTCTGGAGAACAAGCAACCGAGTGCCTCTCGCGGAAATTATTAGATGTTGATGGCTTACGTTTCTTTCCCGTCACAGAAAACCATCACAGGTTTGGCAATGCTATTAAAGTATTCTTTTGTTTTGTTTGTTGATCACGAAGTACAAAGTAGATGAGGAAAATTAGGATTCCGTGTACTCAGCGCGCCGCCATGTTTGTTTACATTGCGTGAATGGTCCGCTGTAATATCAGAAATGGATGTATTGCGTTCTGTAAAAAAGGAGTAGTGGCGTTTGTCGCATTTTGGGAAAAAAGGGAGAAAAGATGACAGAATATCACGGCGGGTATTGGATTTTGCGTAAAATTAATTATTTACTTTTAACTACTGACCTGATATAATACTGATTTTGGCAGTAACTCATTTTTTTCAAAAATGGCGTTTATCGCGTTTTGGAACCAAACTCTTCAAATGTCACCACAGGGAAAACTAGACAATCGCTACTTCCGTTTCATTTAACATAAAGCATTTACAATATGGTAACTTACAAATGATTGTGTTTGTGTATAGATTTGTAGCATTGCTAAAAATTCTGCATGCCCTGTTACTCTGCACTTTTGCCCTATAGATGCAGAAAGGGTGAAATGATGCTAACCTGCAACTTTCACTCCATTCTCATTCAGCTCACTCTTTCTCTTTGTTTTCCTCTAACAATTTTCTGTTTTTCTTATTCTTTATCTGCGTCTCTCTCGCTCTTGCAGCAGATTGCGATTTGATGCTGAGTTGATCATCTGTCTCGCTCTGTCTGTTTCACTCTCTCATTTCATCTCTCTTACTTTTCTTTCTTGCACACACATTCACTTAGCCACTGATGCACCTATTTGCCATTAATTTAATTGTTGTGTTTAAAATGGATTCAAGTGCGTGCAATGTGCAAACCTGTTTTAGGTTTTTCATTTGAATCTACTAGGGCTGCAACGATTCATCGAGTTACTCGATTAACGTGATTCAAAAAATTCCTCGATGCACAAATTCTGCCTCGAAGCCTCGTTAAATTCCTATGACGCGCACTACACGCACCGAGATCTGATTCACACGGACCGTTGTTCAATGTTCAGGAAGTACATCATAGCGCATGATACATTTTGAATTTAGTTGGCGCGATGGCGGAGAGTAAATATGTCCATAAACGGCAGAGAGAGAGAAAGTCTAAAGTTTGGGATCATTATTCTTATCATTACATTACATTCAGCATCTGAAATGAAAACGGATGGCTTGCAGGAATGAAACACATCCACTGGTGTGTCACCAAGCGTCTCTGAAACAAGGTAACGTAGCTTCCGCTGATTTTAATCCCATACTGTATTTGTAGCGATGTCGTTATGCGGTTTGACTAGATATGATGTTTAGCTTTGATGTTTTTAAGTACTAAACGTATTCACGGTCAATTGCAAGAGAGAAGCTTAAAAAAGAACCCCTTCACACACATGCATGCACCCTTGTCTCTCTCTCACGCGAGTCAGACCGATCACGTAATGCATCACATATGCTTAAACTTTTATGTAGCCACGCAAAAATAATTTCAGCTGCATGCATTCACTGTATAGAGCGGGACGTGATGTTATGATTTTTCGAACGGATTCTTAACCTAAAATGCACCGCAATGCAAGTGATGCAAACCCAATGCAGCGTTCTATTGAAAATGAATGTATGTATTTCTGCCGTACCAAAATGCAATGAAGCAACTGAACGTCTGACTGGGGTGTCACTCTTCCTCACGCGCAGCACGCGTGCATGTGTGTGTGTGTGTGTGTGTGTGTGTGTGCACGTGCGCGCACACACACAGGTTGTTACTATAGCAAATAGGCTCAACCCAGAAATGATATATTATTTGTTAGTAATGGTAAATGCTGCAGGTGTAGAAATGTACATTAACCAGATATTTACTTTGATGTAAGGGCTAGATTACAGCATGAAACCTGTTGTGCATATTAATAAATTAAAGTGCTTAATTGTTGGCACTGGCACTTATAAACACTAAATGGGTAAAAATGGAAATAAATTGGCTATTTTTTGCAGCCAAATGCCAATACCTCTGTTTTGTTTTAGAAATAAAAGCCAAATGCTTTAACATTTTACAGCCATGTCATTTTCGTTATGCATTATTTGTTTTGGTTGTTTAAAAACACACACAAACATTTTATCCGATTACTCGATTAATCGATCGATTCAGTGCTAGATTAATCGATTACAAAAAGAATCGATAGCTGCAGCCCTAGAATCTACTTTGTTTTAATCAAACACTTTCAGTGGTGTCAAAAGTATTCATATTCATTACTCAAGTAGAAGTATAGATACTAGGGTTTAAAAAGACTTTTGTAGAAGTTGAAGTATCAACTCAAGCTTTTTACTCAAGTAAAAGTGAAAAAGTACTGGTTTCAAAACTACTTAAAGTATAAAAGTAAAAGTAAATGTAAGGAAAAAAATGTCATTAGAGAAAAAAGCCTAGGCCGCACCACAGGGGCCTTTTGGGCACCCTATCTCCTCTAAAAAATGTTTCTAAAGGCCATAATAACTACAGTGTTATTAAAATGTTAATGTTAAAAAATTTGGGATGCACTAGGGCCAGGGGTAGGCAACGTCAGTCCTGGAGTGTCGATGTCCTGCAGATTAGCTCCAACCCTTATAAAACCTTGGTTACCTGTAGTTTCAGGTGACTTTAACCTTTATTAGTTTGTTCAGGTCTGCTTGATTAGACCTGGAGCTAAACACAGGACATCGGCACTCCATGTTGCCTACCCCTGCACTAGGCTATCTGTTTCAACTGCATACGGTATATGCCCATTAAAAATTAACGCATTTCAATACAATGCAAACAAATACATTAAAGCAGTGGTTCTCAAACTGGATGTCGCCAGATGGTGCCAGGGGCCCCAGTTTTATAATATTTTATGAAATACATTACTTTATTATAAATTCTGTGTAATTAAACCTCAGAAAAATAAGGCTACTAAACAAAAGCAATAAATTGAATAATTTAAAATGTTTTGTTTAATTCAAATTTTAAGAATTTAGAATGTTTATGTCAATCCACTGTACACAAGGGAGGCCGCAAAAAATGTTTGATAACAACTGCATTAAAGAACCATATATGTGTACTACTGAGCATTAACATGTGTTCCATAGAGAGGAAGATATAATGACTAGTTGCCTATAAATATTGTAATGGTGCAAAAAGTCAAACTTCAGAGCAGTGCCGCTGGTGGCCAAACTTTTACAGTGGTGCCCTCTTTAGTTAAAAAACAACAAAATCACACACAACTATAGTATGTGTGAGAATACAAATATGCTATTGCAGGGAACTACACTAACCTTTTCCACTGGTGGCACTTGCGCTACCAACTTTTTCAGTTACTGGCGCAAAATATGATTTGGTCGCACATATTTTTTTCAAGGTATATTAAGGCGCTCTGGTTAATAATGAACAATAATGAAACTGTATTGCATACAGATATGCTTTTTATTTTACTTGCCATCTTTTAAACCACATGCCGCCTTGTTTTCTTAAACGTTGCAGTCAGTGTTTCCCACAGATCTGAAATTTACTTGGTGGTGGTAACCGGTAAAAAGGGCAATCATTTCCCACTGTCAAATAATGGTCTACTATACATATGACGAAGAACTAATAATGTGTGACACAACACAATACTTTGATTTATTGAAAATTAATATTAATTTCACATTATACTTCATTAATCGAAACACTCCAAACTTTCTTTGCCATGAATAAAGCTGACATTGTCTGTTTGTCTAAGCACCATGAAAACACTAACTGTTTTTGCACTCATATATGAAGCAATTAGATGACCCCTTTTATCAAACTCAATATAATACAATACAATGTATAATATATTAATAGACAGTGCAGGTCTATAGATTATAAATGTGACTGATGTTATTACTGATGTTATAATGGTAATAATTTCTATTAAATAGGCACTTTTACTGCTTCTGCTCTATCTTTCTATTTCTCTCTTGCCGATTTAAAAAGCTATTATTTCAATAATATTATTCCACTTATTTTATTTTCAAATCTACTTGCTGTCCCGGTGACAAACTTTACATTGCTTTGCTCGTTTAGTGCAATGGGCTTGACATTAGCACTGTTTTTTTGCTACAATCTGTGCAAACTTAATATGGATATGGTTTTAGAAAATATATGGTTTATTAATAATAAGATTATTAAAAACATGTGAGAAAGAAAACGCAGCGCGTGGTCGTAACAAGAACCATCGCCATAGAAACCGAAGGCACGCTAAACTGCACTCGAGCTTTAGCGCGGTAGCGCTCATGGCCGTTTTCCGATCGACTCGGGTTATAAACTCAATATTAATCAGACTTGGGACCCAAAGTAATTAAACTAGGACCTAACCGGACCCGACAGACCATTTAAAATATAAACCCGGAACCATACGGGTCCCGCGTCCTCAGTGAAGAAAGACCTCTGCTCAAGTTCAGAAACATGGAAGACAGTGCGCTTGCGTCGCGTCGCACCCAATTCATTGAGAAACAGCTGAGCACGCAAACGCACACTGATGGGGAGAGACACGACGTGCTTTCACGCAAAAAGAAGCCAACGTGTTGATGGCTCAGAGCACGTTATAAAACGTATTCTTAAAATCCACATTTATGTTTTAATAAATGCTCATAGTAAATCATAGCATATTGTCTAAAACATTAGGTAGCACATTTGCGACCCATTAAAAATTAGGGTCGCAACGGCAGTTCAAAAGGTCGCATATGCGACCATTTTGGTCGCAGTGTAGCTCCCTGTATTGTTATCATTTATAATTGTATTTTGACAGCAACACAAACTACAAATATGCAATTATATATTATAGCCTATTTCTGCATCTGTACTTGTGTAGCTAATGGACTTTTGTATACTTTACTTTAGTCAGTATAAATCCAAGCAATTTTGGAGAATTACTAAATGTCTTTATTGTAAGTAAATTAAAAGTCAGGTTTAAGCAAAAGTTGGTATATATGGTTATGTGTTTCATTGATTTAACACTCAAGCATTCAGCTAAGTAGGTTTTGTTAATGCAAATAAAATTGACGGCAGTTATTAGCATATACAAAACAACAATGTCTTTAGCATAGATATCTTTGCCATGCTTCAAAACGCAACGCAGCACAATGTCATTTAAGTTGAACAACTGAAGTTACATGATATAAATTGGTATTGTTACACTATTAAAATCACACAGATGAGTTGGTGTCAGCAGCCAGCTATACATTTACACAGGCTTGTGAATGTGAACTGACCTGAAAGTGATGCGCGAGTTTTATTTCGTACTTTTCCATTTGAAGACAGAATGCCGCGTTCTGTTACTGTACAAACAGAGAGCGGATGATATCAAAGCATCGCGAGGGGAGACATTCTGCATGCTTTCTAATCGCTCTCGCAGTTCTTTTATGTTTCTCTGTGCAGCGCTATCGAACAAACTTTTGATCATCTGCAGTCAGCTGGGGGGCGGGGATTGCGTACAAACCAATAGGGTGTCGGAATTAGGGATGTCACGGTACCAAAAATCTAGTAGTCGGTACCAATACCACAAAAAGTACACGGTACTCGGTACCTAAGTCGGTACCACAGTGTGTAAAAAAAAAAGAACAATTATACTTAAACATTATTTTTTTTATTAAAACATTTCAACATTATAGAAAACTTTTAAGAGCTTCTGTTTAGGTTGTCTGTGTTAATGTTTGTTGACTTTTCTCCTGACTCTCTTGGTGTACATCCTCCTCTGGCTGATACTGTTAAAAAGAGAGAGAATAAGAAATACATTAAATCAGCTAAAGCTACAGGTGCTAAGGTGCACTTATAAACACACGCACGTGCACATACACATACTCTGAATGCAAGCATTAGTTTAATATCACTCACATTGTTGCAGGATGAAAATAGTTATTAAAAACCCTTAACATTTTAATACTTCATCCAGTGACATTAGGCTACTTTTTGCTGACAGGGTGACTAAATGGCGATGCATGGTCGCCCATTTATAAATAGTTTTTAAAGTTGCAAATGCAGCGTCATTAACAAATAACTGACTTACACAATACATTAACATCTAGCATAAAGTTAGCTGGTTACACGGCATTAATGCCAGCTGCCTCAAACAAACATAATATAGGGTCTGGGTTTCAGTATAAAATTAAAGTTTTACAGTTTGTATATAATGTTAATGTGAATTAAAACTTACCTCGAATTCTTTAAAGAGATTGGGGTGTCTGTCTTTCAAGAGCTTTGCCAAATTCTATGTTTGATAGCGACAAACAACTTTAGAAAGATTCCCGTGTGCTCGTAAGAGGCGTTCTTCCTCTTCTTTAACTCTTGTGGAGCGTCAAATACACACGCGCGTATATGCTGCCCCCATCAGTCCCGGAAGAGTATTGCAGCCTCGGTACCTCCGGTACCAGAGAAAGCAGGTACCGTCATGTTTAAAAAAATGTTGGTATCGACTTGGTACCGAAGTATTGGTTCTCGTGACATCCCTAGTCGGAATGGTGTATGTTTATCCTTCTCAACCAACCACAATCGCATTCATCTGGATGATGCAATTTATCAAGATAGGTTTTTTAACGATGACAAGCCGGGATGTAAAAAAAGAAAACAAGTTGAAATTAATAGAAGTAACGAGGCGATTTTTAAAATGTAAGGAGTAGAAAGTACAGATAATTGCGTGACAATGTAAGGAGTAGAAGTAAAAAGTCGTCTGAAAAATAATTACTCAAGTAAAGTATAGATACCCAAAATATCTACTTAAGTAAGGTAACGAAGTATTTGTACTTCGTTACTTGACACCTCTGAACACTTTTGATACAAATCACTCACTTTCTCTGCAAGGAAAGTTGTGGATGTTTATCTGGCATCATGGTAAGGAAGTGTTTGTTGAAACCTTAGCGATGATCTGTTTGTGTTTTGTGTCAGAATAATACTGATCCTTGGAGTTTTTTTGCTGCCTTTTAAACTTAAGATATGATGGCCAAATAGGGATGAAAAGATCCAAAGGTCCAAAAGATACACCACTAGTAAAAATGCCTCTGTTTTGCATACTTTGCCAATATTTTTTTTAATAATATAAATGACCTTGAGTTTACAATTTCTTTGTATTTGTGTACAAAAGAGTTAGCATGGTTAATGTCACACATTTGTTTGATTGGCTACCCTTAACATTATTTCTCCATTTCCAAAATTTTCTGAAATGTTATTTCATGGTTAAGATTTTGGATTTAATTGAATTTTTATCCCAGATTGTCAGTGTGGTCTCAGACTTTTGCACCCCACATTCTTTGTAAAATGTAGAAAAAAACCTGTTGTGGTGTCCTTGCGTTGAAAGTATGAAAATCAATAGTACAGAATGACAAACTGACGTTTGAATGCATTCTCTGAACACCTCTCAAGTGGAGGTTTCTGTCTTCCAATTGGTGGCCCCCGAACGCCGCCATCCGTTTAGTTGCCGCCAAACTGCGTCATAGCTCATTACCATAAAGTTGAGGTGATTTCAACTCTCCTCGACGCTCAACCCGTCCAAGGCTCGCCGCACCATGACTCGTCGGAGCTCACCGCCGGCTCTCATTGAAAATGAATGACTTCCAGCAACTTTGACGCACTCGCCGGTGGCAGTGTGAATGCACAGTTACAGTTTTGACAGATACACTTAGGCTAATTGTCAGTATTTTAATTATTATTGTGCATGCAAAAGACTAGTTTTTAAAACCCTTAAGACAGCCTTATAACTTCATTTTTTTCATGTGCATTTTTTTCATGTGAGAGGTAAGAAGTATGTTGCTGTCTTTAAATCAATGGCTTTACAAAAACTGTTTGTTAAAGTTTCAGCAGCATTACAGGAAGGCTGATCAACACAGATACACATCATTTTGAAATGATCAAATATGAAAGTCATGTGTTTGAGTAGTTTGGTTCACCAAAAAAACAATACTGTCATGTTCCAAACCCGTATGAACCAGTATAATGTTTTTTTTTCTGCTAACATAAATAGTTATATCCTTTCCCATGGCACTTTTCTATAGCGTAAAATGTAGGAATAGACAGCAATTTCATCTTTTCAAAAGACATATGGGCTAGTTTTATGATACTTTTATGGTGCAATTTTTTTAAAGGATAATAGGACCCATCCCCGTTCCATTTTATTTGGATGGAAAATAGCAACTCAGTTTTGTGTTCCATAGAGGTCGTATGACTGTGACTAAGCTAAATAACATCACTTAAGTGAGATCCCGTGTTTATTTTGAAGGTTTCGTGAATGCAAGTCGTTTCCCATAACTTCATCAGACCACCACATTGAAGTGTTCCAGACAGCGTCATGAACGGGAAGATTTATGAGATTGCTCTGTAGCAAGAAAGTGGAAAACGAACATGATAAACCTTAAAAATAAGTTTGAGCTTAGAGCAGAAGTACAAAGACCTGGCAATTGCTTTGATATATTGCACAAAGAAATAAAAAGACTTGTCGAATGTTGGTTCACAAAACTTTAGTATTATGAAGGTGACTGTAATGGCAGGCAAGGTCCAAAGTTACCAACTAACAGCAGGTGTATTGTGATCATCATTTACAAGCTAGAAAAATATTACCTCCTGAGTCCTGACCATAAAATTGTATTTTGTATTAAAAAAAATGAATGTTATTTTGCATTATTTAACAGGTTTGTTTCTATGCTTGGCCAGCAACTAGTTTGACTTTTTCCAAAGTAGGCCACTGTTTTAAAATAAAATTACACAACATACAAATGCTGACAATTTTGAAAAACCTGATCAGGTCGATTTGAACTGAGCAGCTCATCACAACCCTTAGACCAGGTGCAGTATACTTCCTGATGAAATACTGATGTTTGACTTCATAAAGTTGAGTGCTTTAGGGAACGTTGATGTGAGTTATGTGAAAGGGCCTTAATTCAGTTGTCTGTGAAGCAGCGGTTTATCTTCTGACCCAGTAATCTCCCTTTACACCTATACCTGCGGTACATGGCAGACACGCACACAGACAGGTCAAAAGGATAGAGGATCCAGCCCTTGATCGCCGTGAGCAGGTTCTTGGATGATAATACTATTAAGTTGTAAAGATTTGAGCTTTTCATGCAGTGTGGAGCAGTTAGAGATCAGCTTATGTTTGATGTCATGTCTAGAGGATGATGGGATTGATTCAGAACCGGCCCTAAGTCCCTTAGGGCTTCAGGCTGATCAGATCCCCTTCAGTTCTGTTCCTCATCCTAAATAGCAGATCATCCTGCGCTTTGTCAGTATATTTTAAAATTGCCTTTGGCTGTTGAGTGTACTATAAAGCCTACTGTAATTGTTGCTTATTGGTATTGTTGCAATATTAAGGTAGAAATGTTTAACTTAAGTAGAATGTTTCCATTTATAAATATTTTTATGTAATAGATACATGGGACTTCTCGATGTTGCTTTCATGGGATTTATAGATGGTTTCAGCAGTAACAACATAAACAAATGGCTTTTGTGGAACATTTGTAACTTCCGTTAAACTGCGCTAAGATACAATAACAACAAAGTCCTTTTAGAGTAGTTTATTTCTGATATCAAGCAAAATAAACAGCAAGTAGATTACCTTAGTCCAACTCATAGCTAAAGCGATCAAAAACTACACTGAGCTAATGTTACTGTATAAAATGTGTACTATATAATGTTTGCAATCATAACTACAGATCGGCTGTCCAACCTCCTTTCAAATAGCCTTAATCTATCCATGATCTCCGTCTTCCCTCGTCTTTAGGAAACTAAAACATTTGTTATTTTCGGTGAGGCATTTGTTCCAGAGTTCAGTTTAGCAACTAGTCAGACCATTAAACAAACAGAGACGTAATTGCGTCGCAGCACGTGCGCCCGATGAAACCGCCTATACTATGAGGGTGTTGTGCAAGAATGCTTTATTTTGATTGGATAAGAAATGTTTTATGGCAGGGGTGGGTATCAAGCGTGCCGCACAAGCCCTGAAAAGTGAAGCCAAAACGTCTCGATCTCCCCCCAGTGACTGGTCCCAGTATAGGTCATAAAGCCCGCCTCCCCATGTTATTCAGTGGGACTTAAGACCAACTAAAAAAAATAATTACACTTCAATTATCTTTTTTTTCCGAAGCTGGTTTCTGTCATTTACTGTAGTTTTTATCACGCTGATGTACATTCAAATGTTTGTTTTTAAAATAGGTTTGTGTTTAGTTAGTTATTTAATTATATAAAAACGGTGGTGTCACGTCATGATAGACAGCTGTGATATCGTGTGATATGCGCATTCTACAAGAGCGAGGGCGGGGTTTTGACTTCGCGCCTTCCCTTCCTGCTCACTACTGCGCATGACTGGTCCCGAAATCGCTACTGCGCAGACTCAAGACCCAAGATGTCAGCGCCATATCGGGACACTGGCGGCTTCACTTTTCACCAATGGAAGAGAGCGAACAGGCATCGTCCATCTTTTTTACAGTCTATGGTGGGCATTCCTGGTTCTACAAGGCCCCTGTCCTGCAAAGTTTAGCTCCAACCCTAATCTAACACAACTGAATGGCATTTCCAAGTCATCCTGCAGCCACTTTGATTAGGTTTTTTAGGTGTGTTTAATTAGAGTTGGAGCTAAGCTTTGCTGGACAGTGGCCCTCTAGGACTAGGAATGCCCACTCCTGTTCCACAGGTATAGATAAGATTCTTTTTTGATAAACACACACCTGACCTGTCAAATGTCTTATAATAACCACCAGAGCAATGTCTTTAGTAGGGATGCATCATGCAACAAAACACTTAGTTCACGGTTCAATACAATTTTCGGTTCTTGTCCACGGTTTTCGGTTCGGTTTCGGTTCTGATGCCTTGGCCTATTAAAGTGTTTTTTAATTATTCTATGCTTGGGTAACAGGAACAGTGAGATGTTAAGAATAGGGCTGCACGATGTGAGGAAAAGTTGCGATATGCGGTGACATTGTTTAATGTTGTGATGACGATGTGAGTTGCGATTAATACTTTATATTTTTTCATGTTTTAGGGGCCATTCACATGTCGCGCCTAAAAACGCGTGGAAAACGCTAGACACGTAGGTTATTGTCACATGACCTGCACGCTACGCTTCTGTCATCCTGAAAAGTTAAAATGTTTTTGAAAAGCCTGGAAAAAACGAGCGCGTCGCACCGAGTGCGAGTCGCGACCGCGGCGCTTCCAGAGCGCACATACATTTGAAATAATGAACTTGAGCGTGCAATAGACGCATTATATGAATCACCGCTTCCACAGTACCTGTGTTTGCGGCGTCATCTCTCCTAAATCCAAAATAATTCCATGATATAGCTGAAGTGCTTTTCCTTTTCACCACAAGGTCTTCGTCTGACAACACATTTTCTTACTCTTCTCTCCTTCCTCCGCCATCGTTTTTGCTAAGGCACAGCGTCGCAACTGACACCTCACAGATCAATCTGAGCGTAGCTGACTTGGGGGGGTTCCCCTGATTGGCCTAATAGCATGAACGCGCAAACCATGTCTTTAGGACTAAACGTGATAGGTCAAACGTTTATTACACACGCTTACCGTTTTCCCTTCATTCATCGCGTCAAGGCTGTCTGTTGAGTTCATATTGCGATGATGATATTTTAGCATCATGCACATTCTCTTCTTGAGTTAAACTTTTTCAAATTGCACGGAAGACGTTTTTGAGGCAAATAACGCGCTTTTGCATCAATGACAAGCCCAATTTGTGCCATTCGCATTGCCCGACGCGAATTTGCATCTTTACATTGATGTTGTATGTAATCTACTCGTGCAAATAATTAATCCACACCTCAGATTTAATAAGACAGTGGTGCTGCTTCCTTTTGTTGTCGTACTTCTGTTGGGTGTGTGCGCGCGAATGAAATCTGACACCAGCATTGCAAGCAGAGTTAAAGCAGCTAGCGCACAGTGACTGGATATCAACTCGCTGTGGCGTTTAAGCGTGCAGATCACGGAAATAACATTGGGTGTCTTTCAATTATATGCACATTTACGAAAACTTTCCACCCAATTTACAACACATGCGTACGCACATGAATTTGTTTTATACTCGTTCTCACGTTAGTAAATTTGAAGTGTTCTGAATGGCCCTGTTATATTTGTACTGAAATCATTTCACAAACAGTGTAGGTCAAGTGGTTTCAGTTTTTAGGTTTACTCTTATCTGTGATATCATTGATTATTGGGGAATATCCCAGTGACCTCACAGCATTACAATCATTTTCTCTTCTCTTTGCTCTCTTCCCAGATCTGGATCAGAGACAGTATCTGATCATAAATCAAAACCTGTATGTGAACTCAACATAATCGTTGAAGCTAACCGAGAGAGAATCGGCTGCAATGTGATGATAGTGCCTGTCTGATCACCAATAGGTAAGTAACATTGTTTGGTGTGTTAAGCCCTGGGTATAGTCTGTTTTGTTAAGCATACGCAAGCGTCGTTTGAAAATACCTCTCTTGCCTACATACTTCAGGGGGGAGGAGTATGGGACATTTTTGCAAAGTGTGAAGTGCAGGTGACAAGAAAAGAGGAGTACAAATGAAAAGGTCAAGGTTTAAGGCTGAAGGATGCAGATTTAAGCATCACTGACAATGAGTGCGTTTACATGCACAGTCTTACGCCGATTATGCTTAATAAATGGATAACACGTGGAGTCATGTAAAACGTTTTTTTTTTTAATCGGGGAAAGCCCATAAACATCGTAAGCAAAAACCGATCGGCACAGGTTGTTTTTTGCTCATTACCTCGATTTCGCGTGGCATGTAAACACTTTAACCGGCTTTCTCACTGTTTTGTCCATGTGCGCATGTCTCCGCGTGTGAAAGATAAACGTCAGATGCGGAAGTAAGTGCAAAGTAACGCAAAAAAGTCTCTGCTCTACTAAAGCAGTTGGCAGAGAAACTGCGAAAATAAAAATTATGTTATATTTACAGGTTCTGGAGACATGAAAAGAGAGAAACCAATGTAGCTTAAGACTGATATGCCGTCGGGTTTTTGATCGACTATTATGTACTATAGGTGATGACGTCTAGCCTGGGTGCCAGCCGATCTTAGCCCCGCCCACAAGAATTTGAGAACGGGCAGATCGGTCTGGCGTTTTTCCGTTGAGGAGCTGCTATGCTAGGACTAGAGCTGGGCGAACCAATCAAATTGTCAGGGCGGGCTTTATACGATGATGGACAGATAATCAACAGTAACGTAATGAACCACGTCACCAAAGAGCGCGTGTGTTGAATGGCTGCCGCTGTAGAGTTCAGATGTGTGGATTCTGACATTGAGTCTGTTCTAAAAGACTTCGACAGAGCATTGATTTTAAAAGAGGAACAGAGAAACGCGAGCAAGGCATTTGTTGATGTTTTTGCCGTCCTTCCTATTCGGCAAAAGTTGGTCGCAACTGAAATGGCTAACGTTATCACGGCGATGCAACTCTGCGTGCACGACGAGATGGATATAATTAGCGGCCGTTGCCAGCTTCTTTTCGGAAGCCCGGAATCGTGGTTGCTGAATAAGTGGAGGGACATGCTAGGCTCCAATATTTTCAAGCAAACGTAATGGGTATCGTCGTGGATGAAGTTCACCTAACGTACAAACGGTAAGAGATAGTCTTACTCTATGACTTAGTAAATACTTCATGTTGTGATATAAACGAAATGTTGTAAACATAATAGGTGTTGATGTACATTCGCTAACTCAGTATAATCACAATGTTAGTGTCATTGTAGCGAAATAACTAGCAGTTCGGTCAGGCTGCAAAGACGTAATTTCAACATACACTCACACATACACTCCGTTGCTCTGATTGGTCGTAGGTCTATCCAATTGAGTGCAGAGGCATTTTTCGGTTGAGACACGCCTCATAATTATAGCTCAATGGAGCGGTATCAGACTCAAATTCTGACTAGAATTGAGTATGACAACGTCAGGCTAGATGACGTCACTACCTGCGAGAAACCTGACAAATCTCCAAGTCCCATGTAAACGCAGTTGTCTGCATAGTCGGTTTATTGATTTGTATGTAAACGCGTGAAAACTGTTTTTTACAATAAGCAGATTTTTGATAGTTATCCGCTTATTCTGTGCATGTTAACGTACTCAATGGTGTAATAAAAGTGCCATTTTTACAGCTAATAATGGACTAGTCTCAGCCTCAGACGTCACACCCATGTAGCACGAAAGTGGCTGAAAGTTTGATGCATATGGAACACTTATCTAGAAACACTTCAACAGATTCAAAGTCGTCGTCTCCTGATTGGCTGAATTATACAGGATTTCCGAGAGACGTGTGTGGCACGATCTTTAATGGTCTATTCGTCTGGAAGCAACACAAAGCCGTCTGATTGAAGAATAGAGCTGCCATGTTTACAGATTGAGTAAACACTGCTTCTATGAGATATTTAACATGTTTGCCATTGTTGATATAAACTTTAGAGACGTTCGTGAATGATGGTTGGACACGAAACGTGATTGGTCCTTGGCCATTCCAAGTGCTATGGTTCTTAGACTTTCAGTAGGATTGATGGGTGCCTAAACTACTTTAAAAACTTTAGAAGGTTGAGGAGGAGGATGAAAACTGAGGGTGGGTGGATAAAAAGATAAATCTTAAATGTTTAATTGACCTCATGTCAATGTTATAGTACACTCAGAAATGAAAATTCTGTAATTTTTCTATCCCTTATGTTATTTTAAATGTACAGACTTTTCTTTCACTGGAACACTTAGTCTAGTGACTGACAGTTAAGTCACCATTTGCTTTTACCATATAAATAAAGCAACAACATTCTTCAAACTTTTTCCTCCTGGTTTTATGGATAAAAGAAAATCCTCTTTTTGAATGGCGAGAGGGAGAGTTAAAAGCAACATGATTTTAATTTGTGGCTATTAGACAAACCTTTTTTATTACACGGCTCGTTGGAATGCATGATTCTAATTTGCAAGTCACAGCGTTTTCAGGTTTGTTATTTTCTGATAACAACCGCTCAAAACAAATAATAACACACGGTAACCTGTATACTGCAAATCATTTTGACAGGTACAGTTATATTACATTTCTTGTTAAAATGTCTTTTAATAACACATGACATTATATTTACAATTAAAACCAATAGTGTGTTTGTGACATTTTGAACATTTTGTTAAAGCTAATGGTCTAATCTGATTCAATGCATTGTGCTAAGCTATGCTAAAAGTGGTAACGCCAGACCCAGAGATTAGCTGAATAGATTCCAAAAACGTAAAAATCAAATGTTTAACTCTAGGGGAGCCGGAAAATGAGCATATTTAAAAAAGTGTAGTGTCCCTTTAAATATCAAAACCGAAAGTAAACAGGTTTTCCCTACGAAAAGGTCTGCACTCGTTAAAATTTTGCAATAAAATGTATTAAATCAATATTTAATGCTATCAGTATACGACACTGTGTCGTATACTGATCACAGTGTCGGGGCTTATTTCTGCAATAACAACTCGCTGCCTATATCTCTTACATAATAAAAATAAGGAAGGGAATAGTATGTGAGAGATCCTTTGCAGGATATGTCACATTTTTTATATCAGGCCCTGCGCGCATATATGGGAGTTGAAGGACTGAGGTGACGGCACGCAAACAAACTCATCCGCTAACTCAAAACACACACCTCTTTCTCAGGTGCATGTAGTACGGATGACCCTGCGGTGATCACAGGCGTGAGCACATTACTGCTGACAGCATAATTAGCCACTCGTGACCTCGTGTCTGTTTTTATCCGCGTCTCTGTACCCCGCTTCTCTTTCAGCATCACCTCTTTATCTTTTATCTCTTAAGAGCACCGCACGCTCTCTCCCTCCCGTTCTGTAATTGATGACAGGTTAGGTTTGTCCTGTTGTGTGTGCATATAGCCGTGATGAGCTAATCCAGGTCATGCAAACCTGTTGTTATTAATCTGTATCGTAGCGAACATTAAGGAAGTGAAATTTGTGACAAGCGCCAAAGTAGAGTTGCTCGATGATTGTGATTTAAATGTAATGACCGTTTTTTGTGGTTAAACTAGCAAAAGTGGATTCGGACATGCCCCTGCACTTTATGGCGCTTTTCCATTGCATAGTGCCCCACGGTTTGGTTTGGTTTGGGTCGGGTCAGCTTACTTTTGGGAGCTTTTCCATTGGGATCACTTCGTAGTACCCGATACTTTTTTTCGTACCACCTCGGTTGGGGTTCCAAGCGACCCGAGCTGATACCAAACGTGACGCGTAAACACTGTAGTTCACTGATTGGTCTGAGAGAATCGTCATCGGCGCCGTCATCCTTTTATGTAAAATATTAGCTTTAGCTTAAGCTGGCTGCTAGCTTGCGCTGTCTCGAGCAAACATGTTGTTATCTGTGCTCTGTTTTAAGTTTCCAAACACCCTTTTAGCGATTTAAAACATCCACAGGTTGTGAATCAGGAACACATAAAAGTTTTTTCCAGACTTGCAGTTTGTGGCGGAACATTCGCGACGTGCACGTCAGTATTATTTATGCTTTAATGCAACTTCATTGAGGCTCAGCGGAGCGCCGTCGACAGACGCCACGGGTGTTTGAACAGAAACTGTTATGCGAGACAGAGGTAGTTATAAACGCGATGTGCAAAGGAAACTTCCATTTGTGGTGGCCAATTTTAATTTTGTGGCGGCACATTCGCGACGTGCACGTCAGTATTATTTATGCTTTAATGCAACTTCATTGAGGCTCTGCGGAGCTGTTGACTGACGCCACGGGTGTTTGAACAGAAACTGTCATGTGAGACAGAGGTAGTTATAAACGCAATGTTCAAAGTAAACATCTACGTATTTGTGGTGGCCAATTTTAATTTTGTGGCGGACTGATAAATAAATAAATGTTTGGGAATGTACAAGGACGCTCTTTCTTGTATGATGTCACAGCCGTATGCAGCGCAAATATAACGACACGCCTATAATTCCTCCCACTGCGAAGAGATACTAAACTCAATGGAAAAGCTAACCACGCCAAAGTGAGGTGAGCTGACCCGACCCAAACCAAACCAAACCGCGGGGCACCACGCAATGGAAAAGCGCCACTAGACTGTGCGCTAAGATTGTTAAAATAGGGCCCACTTTGTTTACGAGGATACTCGCAAGTACCGGCATTTTAAAATAATTATGTGTAAATTTGTTCATTATCAACAGGAATGAGAATTTTTCAGAAACACATTTTAGTTATTACACCATAAAAATGTTTCATTAGAGACTTTATTTATAGATTTTACAGTAGAATCCCCCATTTGTCTGCAGAAACTGCAACCCTCTTGAGATCTGTGTCGCACATTACAATGGTTGGCCAAATTAAAACACTGACTTCCTCCAAGTTACTGAAGTGGTGTAAACACATGCAGTGCAAATTGCTCGCCGATTTATTTGTTGTTTGAAACAGAGGTTGCGTTGAGAGGAGGAAGTCTCACGCGTCTTCTCTTTACACCTCACATCCTGTTTTTTAATAAATTACATTCAGCTTATTTAATTCTTTGACTTTTATTCTCTTTCTGGTGCGAGTACATGGGCGCTAGTCGTAGAATATTCAGTGCTGTGTGTGTTTCTGCATCAGGTAATTGGGTGACGGGGTGTCAGTGGGGCTCCGTTTAAAGCCGCATACAGAGATTCAACAGTGCTACGATCTCTCCCCCCCCCACACACACAGTCACTCAAACATTCACTGGGTAGTGCTGAAGCGATTCCCATAAAAACACAAACTGTATGGTTCGCCACCCACAGTTTGGTGTGTGTATTTGAATTGTGGTGCATCTCATCTCTGGCGATGCCTCTGAAAAATATAAATATTAGATTTGTGGGAGTTATTTCTGTATAGGTAAAGAGGAAAATACATGACAGAATAATGTGAAAATGAATTAAAACATTAGCATTTGCATCATTATGTGTTTTATGTAACATGAATTCAGCCACACATTGATTGGCTGGTCAATGTAAATATATTCATCCAAATATATATCAACTTTCAGTTTCAACTTCATAGATTTTCTAGTCTTACACAGTTTACAAAGCGTTTTTAAATGTTTAAGTGTTTAAAAAACATACTTGTGTTGAAAACGTGCAATTATTATGTTATTGTGTCTTTTGGTGGGTAAAAGTCTGTGTTAAGTCGATTAAAAGTCTACGAGATGCCCAGCCGATGCCTGACCAAAGACCACCGGCGGAACCAGTTTAATTCGCTTACCTGTTCACATACCCCGATAGTATTTAAATATATATATATATATATCTATATCTCAAGGGTTTTTCCCTCCTAGGAGTTTCCCCTCTGGACTAGCCAGGAGGGTTTTTCTCCTAGGGGTTTTTTCATCCCCTGGAGAGTCCGCCACCTTTGGCTTAACTTACTACTTTACTGTATACGTTACATTATTACTATGCTCGTTTTTCTATGCTTTTCATACATCTATTAATGTAAAGCTGCTTTGAAGCAATTAACTATTGTGAAAAGCGCTATATAAATAAAATTGAATTGAATTGTTCTTAGTTTCTGACACCACATAAAAAAGTGATATTAACCACCCAGACAAATTTGAATGATTAAAGAAGTAAAGTTGAAATGCGCTGTAAACCGGGTACATTTAGATGATGATTTTGAGTGTAAGTCAATGACGCCCTCTGCTGGTTGGACATACCAAGATGGCCGCTCGAACTTTGCGCTGGCTTCACCTCACGCTGTTACGTTAAGCGATCTATGCGCAATCCAGCCATTTATATAGATCAGTTGAATTATCTGATATGTAGATATAAGACGTGAACCTGAGCACAAATGATAATGTATGTTTGCATCCGATTAAAAAATAATATGATTCACGCGTTTACATGCATACTTTTCTCCTGCTGATCGGATCACAGATTGGACTACACCACTCCTTTCAATACGATCGAAATTTGCATCCGATCGACCTCAATAGTATTGATTAAGGTATTTAAATGAAGGCTTTTCAATACGATTGAGCCATCAATACGATGACAGATTATTTGGTTGCATGTAAACGTAACTACTGTTGTCTAGATTCTAGTGACTCTTGTCTAAAACCCTTCAGTATTAGCACTGACACATAGTGAGAAAGATGGGAAGGAGAGCAGTTAACCCTTTCATATCACCATGGCAGCAGGTGGCCTTGACAACTGCATTTTTGCTGTTGCTTAGACAGCATGACAAGTTCACACAAAACTCGATCTTAATTGGCTCTGCAGAGGGCACTTTTGTGTGTTTGCGTGCAAGCGAGGACCCAAACACCCATTTAGGGGTCGGATTATTGATGTCGATTTTCAAAGTGTGAGTGAATGTGTGACCGGGAGCTTTGATTGGCTCGTTTAGGGTAGACTCTAGTCTTGCTGGGATTGGCTTGTTTCTGTGGCTTTGAACTTCACTGGTCTACAGGAAGGACGCTGCTGGCCTATCTGTTATATGTTAACTGTGTGATGAGGTCACAGGGGAGAGGGCTGCTCGGAGATTTAGCTCGGCAGATCTCAAACATGGTCTTTATCTGTGTGTGCCTGGTCGTAATAATCAAACATCTCTTTGTGCAGTCACTGTCTCCCCCCTGTCTTGCTGCCTTTATTATTGGCTGTCTGGACAATTGTGTAGTTTCAATGCACCCCCTGTCTCTGATGTTGGAGAAAAATATGACCCTGTCGATGCTTTGGAAGTTGCGATTGAATTATCATAAAATTATTGTGATTAATGATTTAATTGTCCTTTCATTGTTTATTATTTATCAATTCACAATGCACTTGAAAATAGCCTGTAAATAAAAAATTTGATTTTTTTTAAAAGGCTTTATTAAGAAATACTGGACAAAGTTGAATGGCTCGAATAATATTATTCTAAATATTAGGCCAAACATTTTGAAGTAATATTTTGTAAGTTGTGATTGGTTTAATTATAACATTTGCCATAATTTCTTTACTTTGAGGGATTCCATTTAATATTTTGAGTGTCTTTTGCATTTTTTATTTGCTTCTTTCCAAACCTTGAAATAACACTAATCTTTTCTTTGTAGTTGCATTAAATGAACTGTATATTACTTTATATATATAACATATACTGTACATAACCTTATAACAGGACACTTTTTGCTAACTGGGTGTTGAACTCCAAAGATGATCTGAGTGTTTAGCAGTACTGCACCAGAAAGAGAGACATAAAATGCGCAACTCTTGCTTAAAATTCACATATTTTACTGCAGGGTTCCCACGGGTCCTTAAAATCCTTGAAAGTTTGTGAATTTGGGGGGAAAATTCAAGGCCCTGGAAAGTTTTTGAAAATATACCTACATATATACAGATCATTGAAAGTGCTTAAATATATTTTATGCAAGAAGTTTTTTTTAGGATATCATCATAAAAATTCTAGACTTTTTAAGCACACGTGCTAAACTGTTCGCTTTAAATGCTTATATATTCTGTATGCTAATGTTGATTCATACAAAATGCTTTTTTGCATAGTTGTGTTTGAAACATGAAAATGTCTCTGGTTACGTATGTAACTGTTGTTCCCTGAGAAGGGAACGAGACGCTGCGTCTCCCTTGCCATACTTCCTGCATCCCTGTAACGCCGTCTTTGGTAATATTTCAGATAGCGATATACTTCCTGTCTCCCGCGTCACCCTGTCTTTGTCATTAAGCCTCACCATTGGTTGAATTTGATATACACATTCAGACGCACTTGAGGCGTCCCCAAAGTGTCACCGCAGTGACGCAGTGTAAGTTCCCTCGAAAGGGAACTGTAACAATGTATCTGAAAAGGTAACATGATGTAACCTTGCTCTCACTTGAAATGTGTCCCCACATTTAGTCCTTGAATTTGAGGGTATTGGACCTGGAAAGTCCTTGAAAGGTCCTTTAATTTGAAGTTAACTAAGGAACCCTCTACTGGCAATATATTCAAAGTCAAAACACAGAAGATACAGAAACCCTGATAGGCCTCGAAAAACCTACTTTGAGTTTACATCTCATTTCTGGCTGATATAAATATCCAATTTTATACTTGATAGTCATATTTTAATTTAACAACCTCGATCTCAGCAATTTGGATACTGGTCCAAGTTTACTTGTTTTGGTTTGGTATTGCTCAGGGCACCTTGCCAGGTCTGTTTGGCTTTTCGTTGTGTGAAAATGTGCACCCCTCTCACTTGAAGTTTTCTGCCAACTACCAGTTACGTTTCAGAGTATGGTTATGAGGAAAAAAAGTTGTTTTTCTCTTCCGCTCTTGACAGAAAGGAGAGCTCAGCTAGAGAGGAGTGTTAGATGTGTGAGAATCTCTGTTTCTCTCTCTCTTAGGAAGTTGTAGAAAGGATCAACAGAGATTAGACATGACTTTAAGCACTAAAACATTTGTGTCCGCCAAAAGGCTCTTTGTTTGGCCACTTTCGTGAGCGAGGACTCCCGCTAATTGCGCCGGTTTATGCTTCTAAAAAACACCTTTGAAATCTATTGAAGGGGGATAATTAAGCCTGGAAATGTGTTACCAGGCAAAGTCAAGTTGAAGGTCATTACCCAAAACAAAATAAGACCTGATTTTCCAACAGGGAACAGATCCTTTGTTTTTAATGTAAAAATGTTGTTTTAACATGGTTGATGTGCTTCAAACGCTAAATTCAGCATAAATGACAAATTAGAAAAGGACCCCAGGGCAAGCCTTGGGGAACTCTAGGCTGTTTGGAGGGATTTTAGTGGGCACAGCTTCCACAAAGCTGATTGGAAGAATTCATCAAATGTTTTTTCCATTCCAAATTGCATTGTAAACTCATCTCTTCAATTAGCCCTGTTGTTTTATCATTGCATTCAGTATCTTTTCTTTTCCATGAGAGAATATTTTGAGGACTCTTGATGATGTACAAGGCAGAAAGAAAAGGCATTTCTGTCCTGCCAAGGTTTTCAATCACAGCCAAAATTGAATTGGATTTGGTGCCTGCGAATGATCATAATATCGACACTCTTAAATTGTTTTATTGAACCCTAAAACTTTCACAGAATGAGAGGGAAAGGATGACAGAGAGAGAGAGAGATATGACTGAAGGGGGCGGTATTAGAACAGTGAGCTGTAGCCTCTTTTTGTCCCCGCCACACCTTGCTTTAAAGAGTGTATATGTACAGATTACTGCTGTGGGTTTTTGCAGGTTGCAGTCGTGTTTTTGCTAACCGTGTTGTTCTGATGGATGGCAGGCAGCGGGTGGGCCCCCCGTGGGGCCGATGCCCTTTCGAGAGTGACACACACGCATGATGCTGCGGTGAAAGAATATAACTATTCTTTCATTGGCCGCTTTGCTAGAGCCGAGTGATACAAGTGATATTTATGCTTGCATGCAATACGTTTTAGCTTTTGAAATGGCAAAAATAAGTACTGTCTGAGATCGTGCCTTACAGTTCCATTCTAAGTTTAGCTATTTTCAGCCTAATGGTTCTGTTATGTGCTTCGTGAGATTCTAAAAAGTCTTTCGGTTCTGGATGTTGATTGGTCAGTACAGCAATCTAGTCTTCTTAAATTACACAGTATCGTAGCGGTTATGATTCGTTTTTTTTTGCTGTCTACAGTTTATGACATTGTATAGACACCAGCTACTAACCTTAGTCCACAACATAGTCACTATGTTTTTGATTGGAGAAATTGCATTTTAAAGGAACAATTTGTAAGAAATGTATATCAATTAATCATAAAATGGCCCTGATATGTCACAAGACATTAAGAAATCATTTTCATTTCAATACTTATATCACTGAAACAGTGGTCCGGCCAGGATATTGTCATTTAAAAAGTCGAGTTGCAGCCCTTAACTGATGTTTATGTTTTCATGTTGTGTATTGGCCACAAGTTTTATGATTGCAGTACCAGTTTTGGCCACAATCCTACATACTGTTCCTTTAAGGTGCAATCACATCACATTATACTTGATTGTACCCAATCATACCCAAGTACGTTTGTCACCCATCCTCCATTCCCCGCTGGTCTGCACTCTACACTTTATGATCCATAACGGAGTATGCTTACGTCATTAAAAGATGCAATTGTATTGAAGAAATCTGGAAGACATGCGTGATGGAGTTCATAGTAATTATGAGTTAATGCTTATTAGGTGTGTTTTGAAATCATGATCGTTTGGCTCATTGGAAAGCTTGATTTTGATTAGCCAGTTGTGACGTTTCCAGGTTTGTTGTTCCCAGATAACAACCGATCCAAACTAATAATACATGGTAAAAGGGATGTTAAAAAATTAGGGGTGTGACGGTTATTATATAATCGTGAGACCGAGAGTTATAATTGAACAGCGTCATTAGAACTATATAACCGCTTCACTTTTCACCAGTGGAAGAGAGCGAACAGGCATCGTCCATCTTTTTTACAGTCTATGTGCTGGGCAGAGAGTGACAACGCAGTCTTCTGGCAACAGTGTGTTTTTTAAATATTTCATTTAGGGATCGACAGATATGGATTTTTCAGTGCCGATACCTATTTTTGTTCATCAGCCTTAGCCAATGACTGATACAGGCTGCCAATTTTCTTGAGCCGATATTTGGAGCCGATACTGCTTTTGCTCACTCAATTTACATCATAAAAATTATGTAAAAAATTGCATGTTGTCAAAAAGAGATGTTATTAGTTTGGACAGTTCTCACATTCCAGCACTCTGTCTGTAAATAATGTCGGAAAAAAACGGCGAACACGGAAGCCATGTATTTTATGTATTTTATGGTAAAATGACACTTTCGCGTCAATTCACGAGCATTTAAACTAGCAAAACGCCCCCCACTGATGGTTATGTTACGAACCGTCACATTTGACTCGCGTCATAACTGTCATCACCAATTCTGAAACCGGCACACCCCTATTAACAATGAATTGATCTTCGATTAATTGTTGATTAGAATTAAATCGATAAAACGTAACAATTGTCGAATAAGCAAGATCATGCACGTGTGTGCGGCACCTGCGCAAAACACATACAGCCAGAGAAAAAAAATGAAGCAGCGCGCAGAAGTTAAGCTAGCCATGATCACAACGATGCTCGATGCCAAACATACACCTGAGCATGTTCATGACAATTGATCATCTTGTCTTCTCTTAAAACCAAAAGTAAATGAGACGGGTATTGTGTATATGTATGTGTATGATTGTGTGTTTTTACAACCTATAATGTTTGCCTAAGATGTTGTAAACTCGAGATTGGCAGATATCTAAATGATCACACTGCAGCAGTGTGCAACAGCAAACTGTTAGCACACACAACAAGACTCCCTCACTGTCTCTCTCTTTCTTTCTCTGTATGTGTGTCAGTAGGAGATATAACGGGAAGAGACAAAATGGGGCAGGGAAATTATAGGGGTGTTCTTTCACTACAACTATTTGGATATAATTGCTACTTCATTTATATTAATCTGCTATTATATACACTATTTTTGTGTGAGCTGCATGATAATTTGTGTGCGTCATATTTGGACACGGTTAACAGTCCTACGCATGCTAATATGGAGACCTTCAGGGTCTCTCCAGCTGAACTGTATCACTGCTTTAAAGTGTTTGTGTCTGTGTGTGTTTCTGTGTTTGTGAGAGATCAACACAGTCTCACGCTGAATGTTTTCTGCAGCAGCATCTCTTTTCTGGCATCTCATCCATTTTAATCAAGTTGATAATTAACTAACTTCATTTACCCTTAGATGAAGCGAGGAGGTGAACGCTTGGATGCATGAAATGATTGCATGTCACCTGATACATTTTTCACTGTTATTTCACGTTTTTCGAGTTGTTGCTGCTGAGTTATGTGATACCAGCTTACTGACCTGCATCAGCATATGCACAAATCGGGTCTAGAAACATGCGTACGCCACTTCCCACGCATAGGTTGTGATCTATAAAAAAACATGATGGGAAATGTGCGCACCTGTAAGGTAACTCTGAGCTTTGCGTATGAACACAGGGACAAAGGGAATTGACACAGATGGTGAGGTGGTGAACTGAAGTCGGATTGAAGATTATACGTTTATAAGTATTAATTAGTATAAGAGGTATTTCATGTAGTGTCAAACACTGTCCTAAATATCTTTAACTCATCTCTAGAATTAGGAAAGCTGTTCCAACAGCTTTTAAACTAGCAATTATTAGACCGCTCATTAAAAAAACAAACCTTGACCAGGGAGATCTTAATAATTTTAGACCAATCTAAAATCTACCTTTTATTCCTAAAATATTAGAAAAAGTAGTGGCAAGCCAGCTACGCACATTCATAGCGAATAATAATACATATGAAAAGTTCCAATCAGGATTCAGGCCCCACAATAGCACAGACACAGCGCTGCTTAGAGTTACAAATGACCTCCTTTTAACATCCGATCGTGGTGAAATCTCAATCCTTATATTACTAGACCTTAGTGCAGCCTTTGACACAATAGATCACAGAATCTTACTCAATAGACTCAATAGAGTCGTATCGCTTCCCCGTTAAATACGGCATACCTCAGGGATCAGTTCTAGGCCCTATCCTATTCTCGTTATGTATGTTACCTCTAGGAGACATTATCAGGAAACATAACATAAGTTTTCACTGCTATGCGGATGATACCCAGCTTTACATCTCGTCACATCCTAGCGAAACCACCAGTTTGCTAAGCTATCAGACTGCATTAGTGATATTAGAGACTGGATGGCACATAACTTCCTTATGCTAAACTCCAATAAGACTGAGATACTTATTATTGAACCAAATCGCTCCAAACATAATATGCCATTTTACAAGCTGCCCATAGATGGCTGCACGGTGGTGCCATCTTCCACCGTTAAGAATTTAGGCGTAATGTTCGACAGCAATCTATCTTTCGATAGTCATATCTCCAACGTCTGCCGCACAGCATTCTTCCACCTTAGAAATATCTCAAAAATACGCCATATGCTGCCTGCATCAGATGCAGAAAAGCTTATCCATGCTTTTATGACCTCTAGAATAGACTATTGTAACTCGTTACTCGGGGGATGCCATTCAAATCAGGTAAACAAGCTACAGCTGGCTCAAAACGCCGCCGCAAGAGTGCTTACTCGATCTAAAAAGTATGACCACATTAGTCCAATTCTGGAATCTTTACATTGGCTACCAGTTAAATATCGCATACAATTTAAAATACTTATATATATTAAAGAACTACTATCAGAATACAATCCACCACGTAAACTGCGCTTACAAAATTCAGGTCACTTAATTATCCCTACAATATCAAAAGTGTCTAAAGGTGGTAGATATTAATATATATATTAATTTCTCCCAAGGGTTTTCCATCTAGGAGTTTTTCCCACCGGGTTTTCTCCTAGGGGTTTTTTTCGTCCCAGGGAGAATCAGCCAACTTTGGCTTAACCTAGCACTTTACTGTATACGTGACATTATTAATACACTCGCTTGTACGGTTTAACCTTAGCCGCTCTATTCTACTACTTATATTGTCTATTGATTTTCTGTGTTCTTCTCTACATCTACTCATGTAAAGCTGCTTTGCAACAATTAACAATTGTGAAAAGCGCTATATAAATAAAATTGAATTGAATTAATGCCACACATTTTAATTTTACTAAAATTCACATGGAAGATGTGTTATTTAAGCTTGTATTGAGTTATAATTATTTCATATACATCTTGAAAAATCCCATCTTAAATCAAAATTCATTTAAAATATTTAATCATCGCTGTCTTACCATCACTAGTGCGCAGGAGGGGATAACCCGATTGCATGAATAAAGCAACAAAAAATGATTAGATAAATGCTGATGTAAATAACAAAATATTTTCCTTAATTACTGTGCATATCATCAAATGTGAAAGTGTGGAAATAAATCCATTAAATGCACAGACAATAATTAGTCCTATGGTGTTCATAATAAAACCGGCACGAAGAAACACCTGCCTATTACGCTAAAATAAATATTTTATCACACATGTGCAAGTTATTAAGAAATAAAATAAGGAGATCGCTAAACTAATGTAAGTCTGTTAGGTAAAGGAAATGACAATTTATGTTTTTAAATTAAAATAATAAATTTTTATATGGCTGCTCTTTTTAGAGCAGATGAGAACGCTCGTGCTGCATATATCAGACACGCGCACTAAAGGACCAAAAAATATTTTGGTAACACTTTTTTACTGCATTTTTGTTACACATGTTACATGTAATTATTATAGTAATAACTATAGAATTATGCATAATTACATGCAACTAACCCTAAACCAAACCCTAGTCCTAACCCCACACTATAGTAAGTACATGCTGTTAATGATTATTACTTAGTACTTAAATGTATAATTACACTGTAACAGTGATGCCGTAAAATAAAGTGTGACCAATATTTTTTCTTCCTTTAAATAAAGCTGCTGTAAACATATAAATGCTGCAGTGACCCCATGTTTAATGTTGCGTGATTACAATGCTGAAGGATTATGGCTTGCATTTATTAGTCGGGCGCATATAGGTTACGAATGAACAATTGGATGCCAGTCTCATTAATATGCGTATCAGCATTCATAAGGTGATTTGCATTGACTATTTATAGTTAGAAATGGGCGGGATATGAGACTGATTCATGTACGCACATTTGCAGGTGATCTCTGATTTAAAAAGGGAACATTGCTTATAAGGCCCAGTCCACACGGACAGGGGTATTATTATAACCTGAGTTTTTCTTAAAAAAAAAAAATCCTGTCCACACATGCTCTGTTTAAAAGAAATCTTCATCCACATGAATGAGCAAAATCATAAAGCCACCTTGGCCAATCAGAAGCCTAACAAAAGTGACGTCGCAAGGCAAAAACCCTGGTTTTACGGTCTACACGACAACACTGCAACAAAATGATCCTAAATGTTGATCTTGTCAATCCATTGTCCAGTAAACATATCCTTCTAGACTGTTTTACTTTTGCTCCTGTAAGAAACCTTTTTTACTTTGTTGATACTTTTGAAAAGGTTTTTAATCAAGAGAATCCAAATATGGTTTTAAGATTTCTAGAGGAAATACATTATAAAGATCTTTTTTAATCTTCCTTTATTTAATACTTTATTCTCGCCATGAATATAGCCTTAGAAGCTGGTATGGCGTTTAAAAGAAAGAAAGAAAGAAGAAAAAAAGAAAGAAAGACAACACTACAACCGGAGTTTCTTAAAATCCTCACCCTGGCAGGGGTTGTCAAAATTTTTTGGTTTCAGTGCCCTTGAAAAATCTTCTATAATTTTTCGCGTGGACAACGGCCGAACCGCGTTAAAGTCACGGTTATAAAAATACCCGTGTCCATGTAGACTAGGCCTAAAACTGTGCGTACGCACACCAAAAAGTCTAAAAAAAAAATTGTGTATGCCATTTATGGCTTTTGTGCTCACGTAGACTTTTTGTAAGGATCGTACGTACAGTTTTACAAATGATACACCTGGAATAAAAGTTCTATACATAGCATATTTAATTTGATAAACTAAATCAAAGCTCTAATGGATGGACGTACAGTACTCTTAGTATGTTGTACTGTCTTAAGGGGGTTGCACACCGGGCAAGAAGCGTGTGCAGCATCGCGCCATGTATCTAAATATCAAACACATAATTTTTTATGAATGTACACATATCAGCGCCGTCGTGACACTGGATCTTGCTCAACTCCTTGCCGTGCAACTCGCATAGTTTAACATTAAATAACATCATATTTGTCTCAAATCTATAATGATTAACATAGGCTGCTAATGCATATTTTGCATCTTGAAGTAGACTCTGACTGACTAAGCTCGGGCAATTTAATCATCCGGTGTGCAATACCTGCGAGTTATCCTACACGCGACCCCCTTTAGGGTCTAAGTCAAGGTCTTGTTTAATATTCACAACACATGTTTTCAGGAGGTTTTTACGTTTAATCAGTGCTTGATGAATTCAATCCTGTCATCTATCTTTTTAGTAGCAGTTTAGGAAGAAAACTTTTTGATATTTTTTCAGTATTTCTGAATGGCCTGATGCTGCGATTTAAGCAGATCTGAAGCGAAAGTATTTGATGAACGTGTATAATACGTGCCGAGAACATTCAGTTAATGTCATTATGTTATTTTTGTCGAAGATGGCGTAGTCACTTTTGCATCTGAGCTCCTCAAATATTTCTGTAATTGCAGATTAGAACTGTACAATTGACAGAAGCAATTTTGCCCCTTGAAGTATTTTTGGTGAATCTGTTGTGAATCTCTTTTTTTGAGGTCATGCACATGCATCCCACTCAGGTTCAGTTCAGGATTGACTCGGGCGATCCAGAAGGCATGCTTTCTTCTGATGTAGCCGTTCTGTTGTTGATTTACTTGCGTGCTTTGGGTCGTGTCCTGTTGCATCACCCAACTTCTGTTGAGTTTTAATTTGTGAACAGATGGTCATCCTCCTGCAAAATATCCTAATAAACTTTGGAATTTATTTTTCCATCAATGATGGCAAGCTTCAAAACCTGAGGTTTCCTCCACCATTATTTGGAGTACCAATAAGGTTGTGATGGTTGGGTGATTCACACGAAATCCAGACTTAGAAGGTGTCCAGCATCAGATTTTTTTAAAAAAACCCTTGAAGCCAATACTTTAGCACATATAAGATTAAGGTCTGAACTTGCTATAACCATTATTTTTAGAGGATTCAAAACATATTTCCTATAGATTTATTAAATTTTTTTAGATTTAGAAAAAATTATCATTTCCGCAACATGGTTCTACATTAAATATATGCATTTACAAACTCATGTTTCGGTAATGAGAACTAAAAAGTTGTTTAGGTATTATGACAAACAAAATTTCAACTTTTATCTGGAGAGAAAAAATAAGAACTGCTTGGTAGCCATCTTGAGTGTCACAATCAATTATGTCCCTTCCAACAATTTTTGTTTGAAAATGTTAGTTCCTTGAGGGCTTAAAAACAATGATTAAAAATTGTTGCGAAGGATGAGAAAATTGGTCTTGGACAAATTTATATTCCTGATTATTGTCTCTACATTTACCAATGATCACTACCACGTGTTTCTTTACTGGAAATGTTTATATATATCATGCACTGAAGCTTTTTATTTTTTAGATTTTTTAATTATAAATATTTCCATGTTAAAGAACCCAAATCCAGTCATGGACACGTTGCGGTAATGAAAATTTTTCACCTTAAATGTGGAAAAAACAACAAAATTGTTTCGTATGATGTCACTGGCACAGTCAGTGACTTAGTCAAAGATAAGCTCAGATATTATGACCAGATTATGCAGTTTATGTGAAAGCTGTCTTATGTTGAAATTAAGTGTTTTTTAGATGTTAACATAATGTTGACCTTGAATGTATTTTAGGAATCCACCGTGGTTTAAATAAGGTCAAATAAAAAATGTCTGTTGCCCCCTTCCAACATCTTTCTTTCGTACTGTGTCTGTGGAGAGAGAAGAAAGAGACTGCATAAAATAAAACTAAAAAGGCCCATTTTTCCAAAATTCTGTCTCTTCCACAACCATTTAAGTCACTCCCCCCAAAATTACAGCTAGTCCCTTTCTATATCAAATTCTTGCCCATGTCATAGTTTTGTACTGGACATCTACATTTTAGGAGGGGTTTAACAAGACGATGAGGTCATGTGTTGGTGCTCGTTTCCTCACAGGAAGCTCAGGCCTGTCGGGAGAGTCTGCTGGGCGGTACTGCGCTTGATGTTTCTCTTTCAAGTCGCAACTGAAAGAGAATTTCAGCGCAGAAATCCTGTATGTTTTCCTCCTTTGCTCTCTTCCCCTCCCTCCCTTCATTAATTCATTAATTATTTTGGCGGGGTAACGGTTGCAGTAATGAATTCCTCGAGGGCTGAATCTCCTCGCCTGGCACCCATCTCATCCCACCCGCTCTGTACGTGCCAGAAGATCAGATCTTAGATGCTGTCTAAGACGAATTGTGATTTATCACAGACTGTTGTGTCTTAGGCTGTTTTCCCTTTTGGTGTACTTGTTTGACCAGACTTTCATTCAACCCCATGACCCCACATGTCACTTTTATATTTCATATTGCTTTTGGGTCTAAAGGTTTGCTAGTGTTAGAATTTAGGAAAGATCAGGAAGTGTAATTGAACTGAGGTGTAATAGGTAATGCAATGTGTTTAAATGTAAACATACATAGAGGTTGTGTGTTTGTGCATGGTTAGGTAAAAGTTATAAAGTCAAAATCTGAGTAGTTACCCAAGTAACCAACAGCAGCAGCAGCAACATGCTGTTTCTTTGATGTGATGTGTGCCTGGAAGCTCAGCTTCCTTCTTTCATACAGCACCATCTCACCAACAACTGCAAAGTGTGTATACACAAGAGCTTATCTTTTCGTCCTATTGATTATCATCATCATCATTTCACAGTCTATCCACTGGCACAGTCAGTGTGTTTGTATTGTTGCTTAAATTGCTCTATGTGATGCTTCGAAAGACGTTTTATCACATCGGCTTTCGTTTGCTGACACAAAGATCTGATTATTTTCTGATTATAAGTTATTTTACTTTTCAGTAACACGCTGCATGTCTGAGCCGTGCTAAAGGTGGTTCGATGATTTGCGAGTGATATTATGTCGCCACAAGGTTAGCCTGCGTTGACAGTGCTAATAGATGCAACACAAAGACCACTGGAAATTAAGTTTAGAAAGCCGATAACTGGATACACATGATGAGAGACGCGCGTGTGGAAATTAATTGCCAGGAAGTCTGCGGTAATTTGAATTGCAAATGGACACCAACTTGTTCCCTGACTTAAACGATTAATATTTTATTGTTTTACTGAGTGAAAATGCCACAAGTGTTTTTCTTCAGAAACAAAGAGAACAAAGGGCAGAGAAGAAAAGAAAAATCAGCTTATCTGATAACAATCAAATGGAAGTTAATGAGCATTGTGTCTGTGTCATTATTGTGAGATCTTTAAAATAATATAGTTTTTTTGTGTGCATTCATCCTTAAAATTATAGGTACCTGTGCATATAGGAAATGTTACTTTTTTTAATAAAAAAATATAAAGCAGCGAGTGTGGATAATAAATGCAATAAAATGTAGCATAATTTGTTTGTGTTTTTGTTACAATACATTTTTATGACTGGTAAAACTTATGGTCCATTTGATTATACTTCAAGCCACTTCACAGAAATGCGTAAATATAAAGATTTATACTGAATGTCATCAAAAGGTTGAACAATTTTGAGATTTAATTTCGAGTTTTAGATATATAGCCTTGCCGTTTTGTGTAGGTGGAAGAACGGTTGAGTTGCTCTGCAGTTTTGAAAAGTTTCGGATTGACCTTTTCATTCTCCTAATATTTTTCTATTCTTCTTTCTTCCCCTTCGTTGGCTCAACAATACACTTTGTTTTGCACTTTGTCCTTTTTTTTTGAACGTGTACTTTTTTCTCTAACTAAAATCGTCAGACAGTTTCTAGAAGGTTCTGCCGGGCCGTGATCTATCCTTTCAATCAAATGCTAATTAAGGGTAGGAGATGTCTCCGTTTGAGTTGTTCGCAGACGAAGGTATGTGCAGGTTGAGCGAGAAAGAGGTATGGTGTGGTAGGAATTGGAGAAGGGAATGAGAAATAAAAGGGTGATGAGGTCGTTTCACATTGAGAAAAGAGAATATAATGCTTTTATTTGATGTGTTTTAAAGTCTGGATGAAATTAAAGGTCCCCGGTCGCTTTCTGGTAAATGTTCAGTCGCTCGTAACGTCGTGATCCGGGCACGGAAAATGTTCTTGTTTCACAAAGTAAATTAAAAAGTTACCTGGGAGTGACGTGCTTTAATAAAGACGTTTTCGCGCGGCTCGCCACCGCAGGGGTCACTTATCACGGCCGCGTGTTCTTTAAACATTTATAAATGTCACGCGCTAAGCAAGAAATGTACTTTTCTACTTTAATTGGTTATCGGTTATGAACCTCTGTTGGACTGTTTTTACACTCATTAATTAGCCTTATTAATGACTAGCTGTTAGATAAGTGGCTAGTTTGGTGTTTTCTGGTCAGTTCATTAGTGCATGGGTTGTATCCAGCTAATGATTAAAGTGGCTTAATTACTGCCAGTCAAAGCAAAATGAGGATTGGTCCTGAAGCTTCCCCTCAAGAAAAACAATTGAAAAGGTTTAAGGTTCAAAGGTTTGAGGAGGAAATGAACAAGAGAACCAATGGAACGATGAATGGGAATTTCTTCTGGAGAACACAACAGCCAGAGAAAGACGGCTGCAAAATTGTTTTTCCCCAACATGTAGCTTTGACGGATTTAAATGTGCTGTAGCTGCTGATAGTGAATGCAGGTTTTCAGAGGTCTGGCTTTTAAACCAACTACTACTTCAGTGGCAGATAAAGAGAACACCAAACTTGATATCAACAAAACTAAGATCAAACAACATGCGTTTAAATGCGACATCGTGCAAAATCAGCTCGCCGGGAAGTGTTTTTATTTGTTTGTTTCTGTAGATCTGAGATTGTCTGACATGTTTTTGAAGCTTTCAAGGTTTTTATCGGGAAACCGTTGTCTGATCTCTCCACCTTTTCTGACTTAAACACACATTTGAAAATTCTAGGTCTCCACACAGCCTTTATTTTTCTCCTTTTTTTGTCAGCAAGACAACAACTAACTTTAAGTGGAAACATAATGACGCATTTCTTCACAGATATCATTTATGTCTGTAGCACATACTGGGTTATGCACCAGTTATGCACCAAAGTTTAATTAAATTGAATTAAGGGAGTATAAGAGCAGGGTTTAGGAATCATAATTTATTAAAGGATTAGTCCATTTTCTTAAAAAAAATCCAGAAAATGTACTCACCACCATGTCATCCAAAATGTTGATGTCTTTCTTTGTTCAGTCGAGAAGAAATTATGTTTTTTGAGGAAAACATTCCAGGATTTCTCTCATTTAAATGGACTTTAATGGACCCCAATACTTAACAGTTTTAATGCAGTTTAAAATGACAGTTTCAAAGGACTCTAAACAATCCCAAACGAGGCATAAAGGTCTTATCTAGCGAAACGATTGTCATTTTTGACAAGAAGAATAAAAAATATACACTTTTAAACCACAACTTCTCGTCTTCCTCCAGCTGTGACGTGCCGGCGCAACCTCACGTAATTGCGTAATGCCGTAGAAAGGTCATGTGTTACATATATGAAAAGCACATTTGCGGACCATTTTAAACTATAAACTGACACAAAGACATTAATTAGTATCATTCCACATACAACAACGTCGGAACGGTCCTCTTTCTCCACACTTGTAAACACTGGGGCATACGTGATGACGTATTGGGTGAGGTCGCGCTGGTGCATCACAAGACTGGAGATAGACTAGAAGTTGTGGTTTAAAATTGCATATTATATATTTTTCTTGTCAAAAATGACAATCGTTTTGCTAGATAAGACCCTTATGCCTCGTTTGGGATCATTTAGAGTCCTTTGAAACTCAGTTGAAACTACAATTTTAAACTGCATTAAAACTGTTACGTGTTGGGGTCCATTAAAGTCCATTAAAATGAGAAAAATCCTGGAATGTTTTCCTCAAAAAACATAATTTCTTCTCGACTAAACAAAGAAAGACATCAACATTTTGGATGACATGGTGGGGAGTAAATTATCTGGATTTTTTTTAGAAAATGGACTAATCCTTTAACAGTGCTTCAAAACGCCCCTGCATGCTGACATCAAAGTCAGAGCAGTTACTGAAAGAGTTTGGAAAATAATGTTCAACGTTTCTTCTTTACTACAGGTTGTAATACTTACGAACTGGATGACGCACTGAGCATCTCCTCAACGTTCTGTCAGCGTTCCCCACATGTTCTCCGGGTCACGCTGAACACGAGTCTATGCCTGGATCCTGGCGGCGGCTGTAAAATATACACGCGTGTGACCACGCATTCATCCTTGAGTGACCTCACGTGCGCTTTTCAAAGGGGCGCTTTTCTTCCGAAGACTGGTGTAGTGTCCCTACCCCAACCCGACGCTCAAAACTGGCGATGTCCAGGGTGCCGAGTCCGCCCCCTCCTGCAGAAATGTCCAGCGGCCCTGTGGCCGAAAGCTGGTGTTACACACAGGTAAGTGATTGTGTGTTTGTAAAACTCTGTTTATTGATATACACTTGACAGGGGTGCTCAATCCTGGTGGTCTACCTTCAGAGTTGGTTCCACCTTTAATCAAACACACCTGAAGCTGCAAATCAAAGTCTTTGGGTTCGGTTTAAAATTACAGGCGGTTGTGTAAGAGAGAGATTGTAAGTAAACGGTGCGGGAAGGTAGACCTCCAGGGGTGGGTCTTGAATGACCCTGGTTCCCCAGACTTAAATTAAGCCTGGTTCAAGAAGAGAAATAGTTTTGATCTGAGAATCGCAGTCGTGAGCATTAATAGGCTCATATCAAATCTGTGTATTTTTACACTTCTGTATACACATAGGTCTGTGGAAAGAACTCTTAAAACATATTAAACTATGTAGTTCAAGGTAGTTATATTGGCTATTAGCCTTATTTTGCTAAGGTTTAATTGCACAGATTTTTTGATGAATTAATGTATTTTATAAAATGTCATAAAACTGGGCCCCCTCAGCACCATCTCACCCCCCCAAACCATTGACTTATGTATGTGTGAGAAACCATGCATTTTACTCACCTGTGTGTCTAAAAATGTATAGTGCCCATTATGTTGCCTGTATTTTTAGCGCGCGTGACTCCCCAAGACCCTCCAGTGTGTTCCGAGTCCCCACGACTAGCAAAACATGTTCCATTAATGCTTTCATTTATCTTTCCATCTTTCACCCCCATTATTTTTTTTTTGTTCACAGTCTTTTATTCCTTGTTCTCTCCATCTCGTTTGTTGTCAGAGCGCATTAAGATGAAAGGCAGTTTTGATGTGTCCCTTTTTGAAGTCTTTGCCAACACTTGTAGATCTAATGCAGGAAAGGGAAAAGTAGATGGATAAATGGAAGAACGCTGTGTGTGTTATATACTTGTGGGTGTGTGTCTGTGTCCAGATCAAAGTGGTTAAGTTCTCCTATATGTGGACCATTAACAACTTCAGCTTCTGTCGGGAGGAGATGGGCGAGGTCATCAAAAGCTCCACCTTCTCGTCGGGGGCTAATGACAAACTCAAATGGTAAGAAGGGCAAGGCAGTGTTTAATATGATAATCATGAGATAATGAGTTGATGAATTTCTATTGTGCTCCATATGTTGATCATAAGCTGTTTTAAATTAAAGGATAATGTATAGGCAGCAGGTTGTAAATGCAGAAATGAGCCCGACAGTGTGATCTTGGAATGTTGTGGCTGGCCAATCAGAAGCAAGCATTATATACTGCAATAAGATGATAGTTTTATAGTGTAATAATTTGTGAAAAGTGATATTGTTTTTGTCTTGTTGTTAAAGGAAAACACCACTGTTTTCAATATTTTACTATGTTCTTACCTCAGCTTAGACTAATTAATACATACCCATCTTTTTTCAATGCGTACACTTAATTTTCGTACAGCGTGTTGTGAATGTGTTAGCATTTAGCCTAGCCCCATTCATTCCTTAGGATCCAAACAGGCATAAATTTAGAAGCCACCAAACACTTCCATGTTTTCCCTATTTAAAGATACACGAGTAAGTATGGTGGCACAAAATTAAATGTGGGGATTTTTAAGCAGATAAAAAATGAGAACTATATTGTATGCGGAAGAGCACTTTGTTTGCAGCAGTTCGACCTCGGGTGCAGTAATATTGATGGAAGTTTGAGCGAGAGGGGGAGTAGTCAGGAGTGATGATATTACTGTGCGCCAAGGTCGAAGTGTACTTACTCGTGTAACTACTTATGTAACAGTTTTTAAATAGGAAAAACGTGGAAGTGTTTGATTTCTTATAAATGTATCCCTGTTTGGATCCTAAGGAATGAATGGGGCTAGGCTAATTGCTAAAACAATCACGACACGCTATACAAAGATTAAGTGCATGCATTAAAAAATATAGTTATGTATTAATTTGTCTAAGTTGAAGAAAGAACATAGTAAAATATTGAAAACGGTGGTGTTTTCCTTTAAGTTGATTAATTTGCATCTACAGCTATTATTATTATTATTATTATTATTATTATTATTATTATTAGATTTTTTATTATTTATAATTATTATTTATTATTATTATTGTTATTATTATTATTATTATGTATCATTGTTATTATTATTATTATTATGTTTATTATTATTATTATTATTATTATTATTATTATTATTATTATTATTTATTATTTTAAAAACAAACAGTATAAATTATTATCTGGTTAACTTTAAATTGCTTGTTTATTTATTTTGTATATACAATAAACGCACAGATTTTTGGTGACTAAGTGTGTGAATGCTAGTTCGTTTTAATATTTTGACACCTAAATGAAGAAAAACCTGATGATTTCAAATTGTCATGTAAACGGTTTTTTATAATTATTTGTGGTTATCAGTTTAACAAGTGATTGTTTGTTTTCGTGCAGGTGTTTGCGAGTGAATCCAAAAGGTCTGGATGAGGAGAGTAAAGATTATCTGTCGCTCTATCTGCTTCTGGTCAGCTGTCCTAAAAGTGAGGTTCGAGCCAAGTTCAAGTTCTCCATACTTAACGCCAAGGGCGAGGAAACCAAAGCCATGGGTGAGATATCTATCACATTGTTAACACTTTATTCTTTAGAGCATTACCATTCTGTGTAGGACTGGATGGTGTAAGGGAAGATATGAGTCAGCCAGTAGATATTTAACGTTATTGTGTACCATTGTGTTTATTGAAGGATAGTTATATGAGATAAAGTGCCGTTTATTTGTTTAATACTTAATTTAGAGCATTATCCAAAAATAGGCATTATATAAGAATTTACAGCTAAAATAACTCCTAAAGTGATTGCAGTCATACTGCCCACTTCCAATCTAGTGCATAATTTGATTTTCTTCAAGCAGTTGGTTTATTTTGTAATTTTGTTGAGGGGTAACCTTCCCCCAAGTCACCATCATTTCGAAACAAAGTCTTTCCCCCCTCTTCACTGTTCTTTTTATGGAACATTGATATAATCAGAGTATTTTTGGAGATTCAGTATTTCATTATTTCTTTAGAGACCTTTTAGATTCAGCAGACACGCATACCTGTACAACGGAGTTAAGTGTGAACGTAAGCACCTTTTGAAAATGTGTGTGCTCTTTATTATGTGTAAAAGTAATAACATTCAAAGTGAACTTTTCCACCTCATAATATTAAATTTCAGGCTGGCGACGGTGTTTTAATTGAAATTTTTTGGGGTGATGTAGCCTCCAGGCTGTCCTGCTTGATAGGTCTAAGTGAGTTACAGGGGATTTGGCCTTCAGTAGAACGTAATTACACTCACTCGGTGTAGCAATTTTATGCGTCTTTGCCTGTTTTAAAGTCAAGTATGTACGTATGCGCGATAATTTGCATGCGATATCATGTGCATCTTGATCATCAGAAAAGCCGGTTCCTTGATTAGTAGTAAATCTCCATCACCTTTTATTCAGATGGAGCAGGATTTACTACACAAAGCTGTAGTTCACTGACAAGCGGGGCTATATCACATACATATCGCAGGCGATACGTCCGCGATAATTAATGCAAAATTGCCCCAAATGTCAGTGAACTATGGCTCTGTAGTAAATGCTGCTCTATCTGAAAGCAGATGATGATGATTTACTGCTAATCAGGGAATCTGCTTTACTGACGAGATGCGCATGACAATCACATGCAAATTATAGTAAACATACAAGTATTTTTATTGCCAAATATATTTCAGATTTCTCCCTATATAAAACACCTGATTCAACTCATCAGCTTGTTATTGTGTTAAAGAGCACCTATTTCATTGCTAAAAACAACGTTATTTTGTATATTTGTTATAATGTGTTCGTGTGGTTTATGGTTAAAAAAGCACATTATTTTCCTCATACCGTACATTATTGTAGCCCCAGATTTCACTCTCGTCGTAATTGGCCTGAATACCTCTGACGTCTGCCGGAAATGTGACTCTCCTTACCATGTTTGAAAGATACGGTTGCTAACAGGAGTTAACTTACAGTCTGTGAGTCTGAAGCGTGAGGAATTATGATAATGTCGGTCTTGTCTACGTCATTAATCCCAGGAAGTATAGTGTTACCTACAATCCGTGTGTTTGTTGTAGTCCAAGAAAAGATATTTACGTTGGAGACGATAACTTGTGTCATTGTTTACTTTGGGGTTTGAACCTTTTGCATATTGTTAACATGCATGTACTAATACACACTTACACACCAAAGTAAATGTAAAAACGTGAAGCAGACCATAGGTGCTCTTTAATTAGGAAAACAGGTTTGTTAGACTTCAGTGGCGCTGCGCAGGCCAATCAGTGTGCAACATCAGTCACGCGAGAGTGAGTTAACGGTACATTCACACGGGGCGAAAGAGTTAACGTTTGACGGAAGGCTTGTCTGAAGCGTGGCCAACGGCCAGTCACAGTGTCCGCAACACATGCTCCGGTCTTCCATAAACATAATTGTTATTTGTATAAGGCGATCTGATTGGCTGATGCGCATGTTCAACTTCTACCGCGAGCAGGGGCACTGACGCACCGCTGATGGATCCACAATTCAATTCAGCGACGCATGAAGTCACTTATTAAAATTGAATGGAAAGCGTTAACGCTTACGCCCCATATGAATGAGTAGAG